>NW_010542681.1:0-26624 GCF_000687285.1 Phaethon lepturus
AACCCAGCCGTTGGCACAGGAGTGATAACCCAGTCACCTCCCCACCCGGACTTTGACTTTCAAGGATAAAGGTTTTATTTTAAAAAGCCTGACCCGTATAACCTGAACGTGTGATTATTAGGAGGCAAATAAGTAAAAGATTATGTGTTGTCTAAAAAAAGTTACCTTTTCTTGACGTACATCATGCGTGTCTCTGTCCTACAAACTAGACAGGGCCTTCTGCTGGAGAAAGTTCCAAGGCTAATAAAGCCCATTATTGCTGAAATGACGTGGCACCGGAGGCACTCACCAACAAACTTTCTTTGACTTAGACTTTTGCTGTTTTTCCAGCACAGGTATTTATTTATTACACGTGAGCCACGGGAAGCAGCCAGGGCTCCAGCTGTAGACAGCTGGATCCACGGGTACAGCATTTTCCATTACCGCACAGGAAACTGATGGAACAGCTCCTAGCTTCACAGGAAGGGTCTCCAGCTCTGAACACCACCACTGCCTGATCTACCTCTGATAACTACCATCAGTCCAACTACTTGCTTTATTTTTTTCAGAAGCTGTAGCAGCTTTGGAATAAACACAGGAGAAAAGCGATAGGATATAAGTATTTTTCTGACTTGACTTCCTAAATGTTTGTCACACGAGCTTAATCACAATAATGCAATTCCAAAATGAAGGCAAAGAAAACATCATTTCTGGCACAAAACTCCATCACCATCTTGATGGAGAGGAAAAAGAGGACTAAGGATGACAGTGTAAAAGCAAAGACATGTCTGTAGTGAATTGTGTGATCCTTTACAGGGTGCTTTTCAGACTCATTCAAGATTGTATGTAGAGAATAGATACTTTACTGAACAACTTTCAAGTTTATTTATATGTTGCTAAAAACTAAAACTATTTTTGTGTACCATTTTGCACTTAAAAATGATGGCATCCACCCTCAAAATCCATAATTGCACCACAGCAAAGCTCAAACAAAAGCTGATTTCATAAGGAAGCGATGCCAGGAATAATTCTGATTAGTCTTTTGAGGAGGTATGGACACATGCAGAAGCATGATGCATTGCTGTTCCTGGAAGTAGGTGCAGCATCCTGCAGAAACCACCTCTCTGGCTATTCAATACAGGCAGCCAGCTCCTGGTTTCATCCATTTGTATGCTTCTCACCACAAAAACACAAGCACTTACTACTGAAAAAAGCAGATATTTCCATCATCTCCAACCACTGCCAGATTCATTATCTTCCAGCTAGTCTTTCAAATGCCAGCTCTCAAGTCAGTCTACCGTTGCAGTCTCCCATCCTAGAGGCCCCCCAGAGGTGCAGTTCCCTTGTTTAAGCATTTCTCCGTAACTCAGAGAGGCAGAGGGAAAAGCGATCCTTGTGGGATGCCCTCACCACCTGGAAACATCAGAGATGGGCCATCGCACTGCAGAGATGATGACACGTGGGGCCCTGCCACACTACCCAACACCCTCCTCCCTGAGCAGCCAGGCCCTTTGAAGCACGATATAAAAAGAAAAAAAGATGGGTGTGTGTATACATACACGTGTATAGGTTTATAAACTCGGTTGTTAAAATCAGAATGCTAATGTAGAAGGCAGAGAATGGTAACAGCGGTAGCTCAGAGTGTGGAAAACCTATTCATCACCTCCCATACATTACAGAAAGCCAATGTGTGACACAGATCAGCCTGCAATGCGTTGCATTCCTCCTATGCTGAGATTCTCTCTTAGCAGATATACAGAAAATTAAACGCCAAGCTAACTCCAAAGCACCTTCTAAAGGCACAGTTTAATTGCTCTGTGCACGTAGAACAGACATAGACACAAACTTTACACGTCAAGCCTCCACCCATTCATCATATCTAATATAATTAATGAATCTCAAGCTTTTTTCTTCTGCTATTAATAAAAAATTAGTCTGATGAATGGCAAAATTGCTCTAGTCAGCTATGCATTTCAGTATATACAATGGCAGTTTTATGTAATATCTATATTTTCAATGAAATTCTTTAACTAAAATGTTAAAAGGATACTCAGGAATAACTGTTTTCCACTGAAGGAAAAAAATACATGCATGTAATAATTTGGTATTGTGTTACAAAAGCAGAAGATGGATGGCAGGTGTTCTCTGAAACTTTTTTCCTAGTCCAATTCTTTAGTGCATAAAGGGGAGTGCCTGCTAATTTTAGGGAAAGCTTGCAAAAAAAGAAAGGAGGGGAAAAAAAAAAAGCAAAGAAATCCTTGAAGTACTTGAGCGTGCTAAAACAGAATGGCCAAATGTACTAGGCACAGAACACTGATGAGTAAGTGAAGCAAATTAACCTTAAGGACTACAGAAAAATGGAGCTTTACCCTCTCCAATCCCCTCCAGTATTTCTGAAGTTGTATTTTTATACAGTGCTTTTCATTCAGGTATCACAATGCAGTTAAGAGGATAAATATTTGATCAGTTTATCAGAGAGCGGACAGCACTACGTGGTGTCACAGGGCTGGGGCTGATGGCTGCTGCAGTTCCCATGATGGAGTTAGTGCGGTGAAACATCCTCCTTTCCCACACAAGGTAACCTCGCGCTAGCATTAAGTGTTGCCAGTGCTTTTATAGAAGTCTCATTCATTTCTCCTTGGAAAACTAGCTCCTTCCCTCTGATTTATGTCTGATTCATATGGGAGACTTGAGTCTTTTACAGATACTTGAAAAATTGCAGACAAAATATATTACTATTTAAACAGACTAATCACTGAAGGCATAACTAATTGTTGCAAAAGAAAGAGACCATGAAGTCCCTGCGAAGTACCAAAATAATTTAACTGTACGCATCTCTTACAATTTCAGTTACATTAACTTGCCACCACCATTATTCCACCAAAATAATCTCAGACACCACAAACGACTCCAGTTTGTTCAACACACTCCAGTAGAGCATTTAGTAGAGCAGTGCTCACATCCTGGCTTTACGGAAAGGGAGCAGGAAGAGGGGCAAACTAGTAACTGGATTTTTAAAGGGTTAAGAGCATCTTCAACCACTAGCCTATATAATTGGGGGGGATAATGACTTGAAACTGATGAGCATACTTTGAATTTGACTACAAGAAATTATTTTACAGCATGGTGCCTTGGTTTACTGCAGGTGAGCATCATGCAAAAAATTGCCATCAGCTGAACCATTTGACTTCCGTAGCTTCAGCTGGTTTCTATGTATTTACAAAGATTTTATTCTAGATTTGCATTATTCTAGGTCTGTTTTACTGCAGGAAAAAAGTAAATGGCTCAGTTCTACTGAAAAAATGAAGTAAACTTAAATGTCTTTGAGAAACAGATTATCTTTTAAAAGACAACGTAACTAGTGCACTCTTATTTAATATGCAAGAAGCAGACACAGAATCTGCATTTTAGGTTTAACCAAGACGGTACCAATTTGCCATATTGTCAACATTTACCAAGAAAAATGTGCCAGCACACAAAAGCTGGCAGTCCCAGCAACTCCTAAGCATGTGAGCTGTCTCCTCAACATCAGTTACACAAACTTAAGTCTCTGTAGAATCCTGCTCTAATTAGGGATTTGGTTTTTATTTGTTTGTATTAGGCACTTTATTCTCTCCCGTAATTTTCACAACCACAAGTAGTTTTGCATACAAGGAAATTATGAATACATTTTTTTTTTAAACTTTATTAAATTACTCAGTAAGAACCCATCTCCACACAAGTGTTTCATTTCTGGATAGCAGAGGTATAATACATGAGCCACAGGTGAGTGCATTACCCCTCCCTTCCCCCCAGCTTCCAAGAAATAAAACAGCATGTATAATACACTCCTGTTACTAGGGTACTCCAAACAGATTGTTTGTAAGGTTATTTTTTAACTGGAGAAAAATAAAAAGGACCAACAGTAAAAAGTGTCTTGTTCTGCATATGGATGTTCTTCACTGCAACATTCGAACACCTTCTTTCTTGCAATGCATGGCGTGGCAGAGGGTTCAGGAAGCAATGGCAGTGGAATGCATTTGCACAGGCATCGGGCATCGTTATGATATAAAGCCTGTGACTTCCCTAGAGTTAATCAGGCAATCAGAATGCAAAAAAGGCCGTGCGTCTGTTGAAAATTCTTACACTTCAAAGTGCATGTCCACAAAAAATTGGCAACAAGAGGAGAAAGTGAATTCTAAGACCTACTGAGGAGGCAGAGCAGTTAGCATAGTGCAAATACTGAAAATAATACAAGTTTGTCTATTACTTATGCTTGGTGTTAATTTATGTTATCTGAAAATTACTAGCCAAGCTTTTTACTCAGATGAACTGCTGCAAATCCATTCAATTAAATAAATTTTATGCCAGTAGTGAGCTTGGCTCAAATCCTTTAGTACTTAAATTTTGATTGAAAATATGCTGTATTTCAAGTGTGTTTTGACTCTGAAAAGTGAGTAGAATGGCATAAAGGATCTTCCCATGTCTATCATTTTTCAGCAACTGTGCGTAATGAATTCACCAAGTTTACAAAGAGAAACTTTCAATACATAGCTACACAAATTTATTTGGGTTGAGAATGCCAGTGTGCATTTCTGCTTTAGCTATCAGCACCTGTAAGATTCTGTAGTTGTAACTGAATTGTGTTAGGTTTATTTGCTCTAAGAAAGGAAGTTGCCTTTTCCTAAAGGCATTGCTACTTTAAAAAGGAAGCAAGAAGTCTTAGACAACTGACAGACAAGCAGGACATTGATCTAAATAAGAAGATGCCATTTTTAGAGAGACTGTTCTGACCATAATCACACTTTGAGTGCAGAATTGATTAAAAAAAACAAAAAACCCTGGTGGAAGACTCACTATTGGATGCATTATTGATCAACCATCTATAGAAGTAATATGGCAAAGGAAAATTACTTTGCAGAAATCTTTACAGATCTAGTTGAACAAAAATTGGAGAATCCTTCATTTCTTGGATTATATGCATACCCCTGTGAACTGAAGCACTATAATTTACAAGTGTAAACTAAAAGTATTAGGAAAGTGAAGTAAAAAGCGTATCACTCTACCTCCACCAGAACATCACTTTATTGTTTATCTGTCATCAACAATGTAAAACTCTACTAGATACTCTATCCTGGTTTTTAAAAAGGTAAAGATTACATTGGATTAGCTACGTTGTACGAAAGAAACTACAGCAATCACAGTAGAATGAGATTGGAGGGACAATTTGAATTACAAAAAAGTGTACACTGCAAGCAGAGGGAAGTGCACATTAAATCAAATGTCTGTAGGATTCATTACTTTTAAATGCACAGTGACAATTTTGAGAAACTGTACATAATAGAATCACAGAAATGACTTTAAAATAACCAAAATTACACTTTGTGTTTGACCTTCCAACTCATAAGTAATCATTGATGTTCTATATTTTCAGTGCTTTTGGAAAATTTGTTTACCAAACAAAATTTAAGTTGTTAATTTGACTAAACTGTGAAGTAAAAGGATTGAAACAAAAAGTATATTGGAAGTACGCCTAACCTACAAGAATAAGCCAAGAGGGGTGTATGCAAGGAGAGGCTGGGAGGGAGGAGAGAAAGGAAAGAGGAAAGGGAGGAGATAACAAAGGCTTTTTCTTCTATCTCAGAAGTTCTTCCAATGCAGCGTATATCTGATGTACAGCTCTTCGGTTTCAGTCCATTTCTGAAGTTCACATTTTGTAGCCTTTTTCCGTACTAACTGGTCAACTCAACCAGCACTGTTGCCACGCAACAAGAGTAACAAGAATCTGAATGCATCAAATCTTCCCTTGCTGTGATTTCTTCACGGCCCCATTTTTTCTGTTTTTCTTTGAACAGGGTTCGGTGTTTCCTGAATTGTTCACAGGGTCAGGTGGAATTGAGTTCCAAATCACTCTGCGGTTTGTAGCATCCCGATTTCTTTCTGCAGCTAACCCCCGGACACGTTTGCAGTTCTTCCATAGCAGAAAGACAAACCGTGTTGTCCAAGCGGTGAGCTTTCACCCTTGACCGTGGGGGTTGCAGACCATTGTGTTTAGCGTATCCCTGAGTGCTATCCTGCAGGATTCACTTCCCAGTGCACCGAGATTTCCTAGGTTTCCTCAGATTAAGCCCCAGTATGCATCATCACCGACTGTGGTGCGGCTATGGATGCCTGAGGCCGAGTTGATTCTGGTGGATGTCTGACCTCACTGAACCAGACTGATCTGCTTTCTCCCTACTCATACCCAGGCAGTCCAACCTTCATACAGCTGAGCCAAGTTATCTAGATTAGTTGCTTCCTTAATCACAAAGTCAACCTATTAAAAAGGTCAAACAAGTAATTAAAAATAAGGTAGATTTTTAGAGTGGTTAAGTAATCTTAAAACTTACTGCTGAATGTCACCTGCAAATTTCAGTGAAAAAAGCCTATAGTAACTGTAACCTTAATCTTACATAACTTTGTGTAGTCCACATAAGAAATAGGAATTTGTACTGGAGGAGCAATAAAAAAAAAAACCCACAAAAACCACACATCATCTCATTCATAGCCCCTGTCTGGAAAATTCCCCAGTTTATATCAATATCTGGGTTCACTGACTCAACTTCCCAGAGACAGGAGCATGGTTATGTTATGCCGGTACACACAGACAAGTTCTGTCCTTTGGACAGATGTACAGGTCTCATGTTCCCCCTGGGTATCAACAGCTGTATAACAGATGTTAGCTTACTGATATACAAAAGTCAATTTTATCTGATTCATGAGTTTGTATAAGTCTATGATACAGGAAACAAAAGCATTTGATTAAAAAACAAATGCAGCAATACAAGGCAGCAGCATACCTTGATTTGTGTTGTAATATAAATCACACATCTCAAAAGGGAACTCAATTCACAATAGGATTTTAGTCTTTATGGCATACTTCTGCATGCATACACATGGGCTTACTACCAAATATTTAAAGCAGGGACTGATTTAAAGCAGGGACTGGCACTGGAACTTTATTATTTTTAACTCACCTGTTCAGCAACAGACATTCTCCTGTTGGGATCCACATCTCTGCCCTCTAACTTGGCTTTGACCCGCTTCCACACGCTAACTGCATATGAATTCCTTTCCTGCACGGCTAAAGGTACAAAATAAAATTAATTCAATTTTACATTCCTGCACAGAAACCCACTGAGGTGTTTTTGGTTTTTTTGTTCTTGCTAGTGGTGGGGTTTTGGGTTGTTCGGGGGTTTTGTTTGTTTGTTTAAGCCCTGTATTTACCTTTTCCTGTTTTAGGGTCCCTGGCTGTCTTTTTGGGACTACAGACAACACTTTTGCCAGTTCCTGGGACTGTGCTTGGAGGAGTATCTGCTGATGTGGCAAGATTTTTCTGAATTAGCTTTCTTGCATTCTGCGACATCACCTCTGGCTGAGTTTTCTGCCCTGTATTGCTACGTACAGCTGTAAAGAAAGTTTTAAAGTGCTTAAAGTATTCAAAGTAACATATTATAGATGCAAGAAAAAGCACCATTAAAGGTGTATCAAATGGAGCTATCAGGACTTCAGTACAAATGCATTTTAAACTTGTATTTTAAACCCTGCACCCATTCTTCTCTCTTCAATCTTTGTTTTCTAATGTCTTTCACTTCATAAACAAGAGGTTTTGTTCCATTGCAAAACATTTATTTACATTAAGCAAATTTTTATGGGCTCTCTTAACCTCTAATTCTATCATTTTGTGTGGCAGTTATAAAATGCAATTCTTGTTCTTGCGAGAAATCAGGAACCTGCACTTAGTCCAAATACTGAGAGTAGAATAATCCTTTAAGTAGAAGGGAATCCATGCTCATGAGAAACCTTATTAATGTTTTTAACTGTAAAGTAATGAAAATTTTGCAAGCATGAATGCATTTATAGGGTTTCAGAATTAATTCCATAAATTTTAATACTAATTTCAACAGAAATTACAGTTGAGTCAATATACACAACAATGCGTTCCATGTATTCTAGGCTTTGTGGAGTAAATACAGACCTGAAAGGCTACAATCAAGCAGTCATTCAGTATTGTATGCTGAATGACTTGAATTTTATAGGCTTTTATAATCTTAAGAGATTAAATGTTGAAATACAAACAATAAAAGTTATGATCAATAATATCAGTATTCTAATATAAATTCCTGATGTTTTAATGTTTGTACTTTTTCAAGTATTACCTGCAGCAAACGTTGGCTGATATGTAGCAGCTGATGTTGGGCTTGAGCATTCATTTGCTGTATCCGTGACCAAGGGTGATGCAAAACCCACTAGATTATTGTAGACACTAGAAGACATAATGGATTAGCCTCCTGAAAATTCATTATATATGTATCATTCATAATAAATATTCACGCAACTACTTGACTTCCTGAAAACACACAAGTTATACATCAAAATTTTGCCAAAAAATTTCTGCATTTTAAGACAACCACCATGTATGTACCCCATGCTGTGTTTCTGCTATATACAAGTAGATAGCAAAGTACCTTCAACCGAGAGAAGGTGATGTTCTTACCTTTGGCTCTGTGTTTTTAGTTCTTTCAAAGTGGGAGTTATTTCCTGCAGCATTTCAACATGTTCCTGGCTGCGGACTTGACCCATAACCTGAACTAACGTAAACAAAACTGTCTGAATATTATCTTGCCATGATTTATATTCACCCAAGAACTGCCTAACACTATTCTCATAGGGAACATCTTCACCATCTGCCAAAGCTGCTTCTTCATCCTGTAACAAAGATGTGCAAAAAGGTTAACTTTGATGTATTTTGGCTAAGACAACAAAGTTGAACATTTCTTAGCCTTTTCAGCCCCTCAGTTTGTCATTTGACTACATATAACCATAAAGTTCAGTAGTTACATTTCAAGAAAATAGATTTGAAAAAGATCAAATGCTTTACTGATTAAAAACATGGAGGATTTGTAAACACAAAGAAAGTATTTCAACTGCCAAATGAGAGAAAAGGTTTAATTCAGCCAAAGCCTGATTAGCCTAACTCTAGAAATAAAGCTCTATGAATTCTCAGAGGTGAAATTAATTTTATGTCTTGAACTCCACATACATGAACACATTTCACTGTTTCTAGATACTTTAAAAAGCACAGTTACAAGTGTTATTTTTCTTAAACTATACTGACATGGATTTGAGGAATAAATTTAATAAAGTTTTAGGCATACCTTTGCCATAGCTTTCAGTAGATGTTTGACATCTCCAAGTTGCCTGTTATGACCTGTGAGCACAGTTTTAATACTATCCACAAGATTCTGAATTGTTTCACAAACTGTTTCTAGTTGCTGATCTCTTTCTGCTTGTACTGTTCTCTGTGTAGATATTTCCTGGGTCAACTGCTTGTGAGCTGAGTGAAGCCATTCAGAGCTGCCAATAGGATGTTCAAGACCAGTGCCCTAAAAATAACAGAAGCATTTTTGTATCTGTACCCAGAGATAAAATTCAATTACTGTGTAGATGCTACTGCCAAGTGTTTAGCAGCTGATGGAATAAACTCTGTAATCCACAACCCATTAGAACGTATACATAACATTCATTTAGAATGAAAGACAAAACTGAGAACTCATGATTACAGTGATTCTGCAATGTTATGTATTTTGCTTTGACCTTTACTCACCACTCTCTGAAGCAGGCGAAGCTCCAGTTCAGAGACTGAACTGTTGAACTGCGATGCAAATGAGCACATTTGTTGACAGCGTTTGAGAAGTTCAAATAATGCAGCATCAAGATTTAAGGCTTCTGCTGTTCTAGTACGTAAACTTTCAAAATGAATGATATTACTGCAGAGGAAAGTGACCTGAAAAATCAAAGCAAGGGTGAGAAAAGTTATTCCAATTAACCTATTATTCAAACTGCATTTGTTCCATACCCTTAGAAGGGGGAATTTTAAATACAGCAGTAAAGCTGCTTTGTTACAGTAGCAGTATCATTTTAAGGCCATCCAACCCTGCAGCAACTCTCTAGACCAGAACTTCAACCCAGAAGTGTTTGGTTACCTACATTTGTTCTTTAGATGCTGAGGAGGAAAGATTTTCTACATAATTTTCCAGTAGGAAATAAAAAACTAACACGCTTATCAAGTCAATAGTACTATACTTATGCATAGTACCTGACTGGCTCTTTGACTTTCTTTCAGTACAAGGTTTCTTCTTTCAGCAATAGTGGCATCAAAATCTTGCAAGACTGGTGCTAGTGCAGGATTAGCACCTCCTGCCCATTTTAAACGCTGCTCAATACTTGCTTCAAGTGCTGCTAGTTTCTCCTGCATTGGGGAAGAAAAAAAAGCCATCACAGATATGGATAATGCATACTGATACATATATAATCTTAAGCCTAACTAAGAAAAACTATGCCTATATAACACATGCAGACACATTCTTATACCCATATATATAAAACTGTGGTATTCATGATTGACAAATGTTAGCTTATGCTGTTTAAAGGTTTATTTTCAGTACACATCACAACTCGATTTAATTGTCACAGAAATAAAGTAACCTGTCCAAGTTTTAACACACCAAAAAAACAAACAAAAAACCCCAAGTTAAAACTAATCACATTTCTAGACTAAAAATTACAGAAAATCATAGGAGCCCTGAATTATTTTACAAATAATCTTCAGAAAGTTATTAAAAACATACATTCACAACTAAAAAAGAAATTAAAATTCAAGACACTAAGCAGTATTACTGATACCCAAAAGTCTAAAAAGTTGAGCCTACCCACAGCACACCAAAACCTAAACACACAGAATAATTGATCTGCCCAGATCTATAAAGGAAGCTTCTGACACTTAGCTAGTAAAATGATAGTAAGGGTGATCTAAGAAGTCAGACAAACTTAAAGAACAGGAGTATGATCAGCCTGCAGAAGGAAAGGTACTTTCACAGATTTCTATTTTTGCTCATGAAACAGATTTACTGATAATCCAGAGAAGAGTATTTTGTATGAGACAGCAAAATCAAACAATATAACAGCACACAGCAAACAGGCTGAAAGAGATCAATGAAAATACCTCTAAATTTGTGCTTCGATAGCAAGAGAAGAACATAATCTGGGAGGTGGCAGATAATTTTGCACTGTGTGCTAGAGTCACACGCCATTACGCTGCTGAACAAATTCCCCCAAAATAGTAGTACCTGAACTGTTGCGATTGAAGCTTCAATCTGACTGAGCGTATGAAGTTTTTTCTTCATGTTGGCTAAAATTGCAGAACGAGGTGGAGGAGTAACAGAAATAGCTTGTGGGCGACTGATAAGGAGATCTTCATGCTGCCACTTTAAGAAAAGAATGGGAACACTTGATTATCAATATTGCTCAGCAAAAAATACTCTGCTTCACAGACAGCAATTCTAGTATTATGGTACACTTTATAAGTAAGGGCATTTTAAAAGGGCTAGGTGTCAGAAGATGGTACCAGCACCCTTAGAAGTTCTAAATCATTACAGACTGTTGAATTATATAAGTAGTTGCAAACTATGTTTTGCTGGCTTGGATATTTATACCATTAATCAGTCATTAATTTATTAGAAATGACTTACACACATTTCTAAAGGAAAACCCATCAATATTCAGAAACAATTCACTCGTGATGCATTAAAATGAAGACAATCCCGCTTACCAGTCTATGAAGTGGTTTATTAACTGACATGGAGAAAGCCTTTACCCTTAACCTACAAATCCCTACAAAATGAAGATCAATTATACTACAACTAGATCCCAGCATACAGTTCAAGGTACACAATGGCATTTATCTAAAGCCTCAGAAGAACATTTTCAGGATTGATACTATTGCTGCTATTTATATTTTTCCATGAAGAAAACAGAGCAAGGAGACTGTTAATGCATTAAAACTTTGAAGGAAAGGTAGAAGATGACATTTGGCAACGCATACCCTCTGTTTTAAGCAATCTCCTCCCTTAAAGTCATAGTTCGTTTAAAAAAAGGGGACAATGGGACAACATTGCTAGTAAGAAAGTCAGTGAATGACTTCTTTTCTAATAAAGGACTTACTGGTTATTGGAAAAAAATATTACTGTCATGATTTAGCCCCAGCCAGCAACTAAGCAGCACGCAGCTGCTTGCTCACCTCCCCCTCGCAGGTGTGATGGGGGAGAGTGTCAGAAAAAACCTCACAGGTTGACAGAAAAACAGCTTAGTAGGGCAGCAAAGGAAAAGGAAATAACAACAACAGCAACAACGCAATATACAAAAACAAGCGATGCACAATGCAGCAATTCTCACCACCCAGTGATCGACAGCCCGTCCCTGAGCAGCAATTCCTGCCCACTGGCCAACTCCAGTTATACACTGAGCGTGACGGCTCGTGGTCGGGAATATGCCTCTGGCCAGGCTGGGTCAGTGTCCTGGCTGTGCCCCCTCCCAGCTGCCCGTGCACCTCCCCGCTGGCAGAGCATGGGAAGCTGAAAAGTCCTTGACGGAGCATAAGCTCTACAACTACTTAGCAATAACTGAAAACATCAGTGTGTTATCAACATTACTCTCATCCTAAATCCAAAACACAGCACTATACCAGCTACTAGGAAGAAAATTAACTCTATCCCAGCCGAAACCAGGACATTTACATCTATTCACCCAAAAAAGAATTTACACATTGCCACATTTGCACCTTATGAAGTAGCTAGTCTTCAGAAGCAGCTAGCTGTAACACATTTTTCCTTATGAATTTACAGAATAATTTAAAACCAAAATACTCTATCAAGTCCATTATTCTAAAGCTCATTCAATAAATATGAAGTTCTTGTGATCAGACACAGTAACTAACATTCACCTTCCACAGATGCAATTTGGAGAGAATTATCATGTGGTGTGGTCTTACCTGGAACATGGCAATATGCAACTGCACTCTCTGAAGACTGGTCTTGCAAGATGAAATACTGGTTTCAAGTCTGCGCACTAGGTCGTGCTTCTTCCATGCTGTATCGTATGAACTAGCTAACACTGTTGCCCTGTTCATGACCAACTGCGAGAACTTGCCAATTTGGATATTATGCTCCACAGCTTTCTTGCACAGGTCATCCACAGAAACTTTGCTTTCTGCTCCAAAGTCTTTAGCCTCTACCTGAGCAATAATATCAACACCCAAAGCACTGATGAAACTACACAACGTCAGTCCCAAAGCTTGATTTGGAAGGCCTATTAGAAGCTGTCGCACAAAGTCAGCTGTAAAGGCCTTGATTGGTTTGGCCATTTGGTCTTCACTAAAACAAGAGTTTCTGTAAAGGGCTTTCACATTGACAATCTGAACAGGTCCATTTACTGCATTCTGGTCTTCAAGTGAACTGATTCCTTTTAAAGGAAAGGAATAGTATTTTTGTTATAAACATTTAATGCATCTAGAAAAATATTATCAGACTTATAAGCCTAGCAAGACTACAGAAATTCATTTTTATTTTCAGCATACTTGCCATATATGAAAGGTTACATTACAGTAAAAGTGACCATCATTTTACATTGTGTCCTCAAAAGGACACGGCATGAAAAGTGGACAAAGCGATATAGAGTATTTGATAACATTTATTTACCTGACAATGTTTTAGAAAAGGTACCACAGAGTCTGAAAAATTCTTTAATTGTTTGCAGCCTCTTCAGAAAGAAAATTTCCTCTAGAACTTGCCGATTATTGTCGTCATCAAAGAAGTTAACTTGGGTGCTGCGGGCTTCCCTAATTATGTCAATCTTACGCCAAGCAACAGGTATTTCCATCTTGTTTAGCTGAGCAATGTAAAGGAAATAATTAGTTTTGTTTTTCTAAAACTTTCATGGTCCTGACTCAAAGAGTACTCTGAAAAGAACAAATCCATACCTTTTCAATCAATAAACCAAATGCAGTTTCCACTTGAGCGAACATTCCATCAAAGGCTACCAAAAGCATCTGACCAGCTGACATTTTGGGAGTTTCATCAACTGAACCATTTCTTGGCTGAATCAGCTCACCATACTGAGCATGAAGTACTCTTGAAAAAAAGAATATGTACATGGTTTTGCTTAGTCTACAAAAAATAAATAGGATTTCCTTAAACTGATTGATCCCACAGCTAGAGCAGATTGGAATTAAGTTGCATTTGAACAAGGTGAAATTTTTGCAGTCTCTTCCTATACCGCGCTGCTTATCGCATAAATCCTAATGCTGGTCCCAGAAGAACAGCTAAGGTTGCCATATATGACGGGATTGTATTAAAGGACCAGCTACGAAGCTAACTTAAAATACAGGTAGAGGATACAGACTGTACTTCCTATGAGCAAGTTATGAATAGTAAGTGATGTAAGTATCACCCTTCCTTTCTTGAAAACCAAGTACTGATTTTATAACATACACACATATAATTGACTGAATGGAGTACGGGGTAAAAAGGTGGAAGATGAGGTCTCAAGTTATATCTGAGATGGTTTAACAGCTTGCTGCTCCTGAAATGGTGCTCTTATCCTCTCCCTCCCTTATATCACTTTTGATCCTCAACTAACAGGCTGGGCAGGCTTTCCAATGGGTAAACCAGGATGAAAATTAACTTAAGAGGAAAAAAAATGTAAATTGTTTTCAACTGGTATAGCAAGCTTCATTGTACCACTGGTGGAGCCACCATAACTGGCTCCAGGGAAGCAGCAGGATCACTTCTGCTCATCAGGAAGCTTTTGAATTGGCTCAGTTGTTTACCAAGCAGTTCCCCAGAAAGTTACTGTCCCACATTACAAGATGCACAAGTCTTTTTGTTTGGATGGGGTTTTGTGTTTTGTTTTCATTTTTTTAATCATGTCACTGATTCATTATGCAAAAGCTGCTCATCAAAGCTCCTGACGAGAGGAGTGCCATGATTACAAGCTCTCCCTTTCACAGGTTCCTCCCACAAACTAATAGACCAGTTCCTATTTGTAGCATCCCTTAACTTCAAACATAAAATCACAACTACATGTTTTGGAAAAAGTTGACTACCAAAAGTCAACTTTAAGCAGGTGTAAATGTAAATTGCCACAGCTCTGTACTTCTACGTATGCATGCAGATAAATGCACACACAGAGAGGAAACGTGCACTTTAGACACTGCACTCTGCTTAAGGGTATTCTTGGGCAAGAAAAGGCTGTACTTCAAACAAATAATAAAATTTAGACAAACTAATGTTCTGCAGTCTTCATTCTCTTTCTCATAATTGAACTAAAATAAAATTATTTACCTTGCAACATCAATGTAATGAGTATGTGTTTCTTCCTCTAGTCCCATAGCTGCATTTCGTAAGTAGGCTTGAAGAGATTCAACCAATGTTTGCAAAGGGACTCCATCAGTTGTTTGTTCAATAAGATTATCCAATTCATGGAGCATACTTTCTAAAGTATACTCTCCTTTCATTAAGCACCTAAGCGCTTCAGGAAAAATGATCTGTCGGAAGTTTGAGTTCAATTCCTGTTGGGAAGTAAAAATGAAGGCATAAGAAATTTTCCCCTCTCAAAAAGTGTAATATGCAACATCTTTCTCCTTTTAGTATTACACCACCCTATGGTAAACATTATCTAAAAGATAACATGATGGTGATCAGTGAAGGGTCAAAATCTACTGATTTATTTAAATTAAAAAAAGAGGAATACATTAAACCGAAAGGTTCGACATTTGCACAATGTAGTAACAACTACCTCAATAGCATCAGCAGCAATACCTTCCAAGCATTCCTCAGCAGAGGATTAGTGTTACAGAGATCACACTTTGCAAATCAGTTTTGTCAAGTTATGTAGCTTTTCTTCTCCATTATGCAACTGTAAATGAGTGAGGTACATTATTTACTGAATTTATGATTTGCTAAACTGTTTGGACTAGGCAAGGGAAAAAGAATCAAAAACTTGCCAGATAGTGATTATTTTGCTAGAGTCCCACTCATGCCACAAAAATCAATGCAGGTAGAAAAGAGCACCTTAAGTGGCATAAAGCAATTTTCCCCAAGCAGAATGCATCAGAAGGCTAAAGGCAGCTACAGAAGGAACCAACCAATGCGCTGCCTCCAAAATGAGACAAGACGCACCAAAAAGATTAGTTATCTTGGCTGCTTAGTGAGCTACACATCTTACCTAAGAACTAACAGGGAGGACGATCATATGTGGGTGAAAGATTTTAGCTGCAATGCAATGAAATTGCATGCGTATTTCTAAAAAATTTCTGAAATGTTAATTCTTTGAACAGCGAAGAAACAAAGTGACAAAAATCTCAATGCACTTACACAGGTTGGTAGGAAAATATTTTTCAAATACAGTGGAATCAAAAGCCTGAAAAAGCTATTTACACCAGCCACGGTTTATAAACCACCTAAGTGTTTAGCAGATATTTTACTCAAGCTGCCACTAATGTTTTTTTGTTTGTTTTATTAAAGTGAAAACATTTCTAAATCACAAAATTATAAATGCATTTTTCTCCTTCCCAATCTTGGGGATAGGTGCCTGTAATACAGGTTTTCAGAATTTGTTTCAAACTACTTGTTTCAGGTGAAAATAAGTAAAGGTTAGCAGGAGCAGAAAACAGAAAGAGCAGAGATTAAAGGGTTTGGAAGTTGTGCTGGACTGCCAGCAACAGAATGAGAACATGAAAGCAAGACATGAAGCTAGTATGTCTATAAATCTGAAACTAAGTTCTTTCTCATCGTTACTTACTTGACAGCAATTTTTACAATTTGTCCTGTATAAATCAAAATTATTTCTTTCAACCAATGAAAGTGTAGATAGCAGTAGTAAACACCTGTTCAGCTCAGCCAAATAAAGCAACCAAGAGTAAGGTCCAACAACAACAAAAACCCGACCTCTGCAGCATCATAAACAAATATTTAGCTGTCTCAGGCAGAAGCTGTTTAAGGAAGAATGGCTTACCTGAAGCCTTATAAGATTGGGGCAAGGAACAAAAAAAAGTAACATAAAAGCAAGCATCACCTGAAGTGAGATATATACTCCGTTAGCTAAATGAACAGCTTCTGATGCTTCAATTGGATTAGGAATATCTAAGTCCTGGGGTACAAGATGACACTGCTTCAGCAACTGCACTAGGCATGTAACATTCCCACTCATGCTGCAAAGCTCCTCCAGGAACCAGGCTCCATCTCTCGAAGTCAAATCAACCAGTTGCTCTCCAGCACTAGATGCTGCACCCTCCATCATCAGGTTTCGCCTAGATGGAGTACGACACTTAGTTAGACAACCTGCCTGCTATTGCATTCTCCACGTAATTATGTCACTTGAATATTCCTTTTATATTGCCTCAAACATGAACACATACAAAAAAATGTCACAAGAGGCAACTCACCTCGTCAGTGTACAAAGAGCAGAGATGATAACGCTCGCTAAGCTCAGTGAGCCTTCCTCTCCATTTTCATGAAGGAAAACTTTTATGCAACGTTCAATTTCTTTCAGCTGCTCTTCACAAACAGGTACAGTAACTGCCTCCTGTTTCAAACGCTCCACCTGCCTGATAAGTCTGTTATTTATATCTGCTGCATAGCGCTGTAGGGTCATTTCTGTAGCTGTTATAAACTGACACATACTTGGAGGTGGTTGAGGAGCATATTGCATTTCATACCTGTAAAGCAAAAGTACAATGACAAAATTCTCCCTTCTCAAGCTCTAGCAAATTGGATTCTGCTCTGTGGGTAGGAAAAATACTCTGCATTTGAACACTTGCCACATCACCTACTCCGTATCAACTCTGAAATACCACAGCAGTTGATGGCTACCCTAATGACACTTTCATAAAGTCCTAGAATGCACCATATTTCATAACTATCTGCAAGAAAAGACGACAATCAGTAGTCCCTGAGGCAAAGAATGAATAGAAGGTAGAAAATAAGAAACAGGTTTCAGTGTAAATGCTTGAATAAAATATAGGTCTTGTAAGCCAAGCAGTAGTAACACTGAAATAGTCTGACTTTAGAGGAAAAAGAAAAAAAATTGGCTTGAATAATAATAAAAAAAAAGCTTTAGTTGACTTAAGTGATTTTTAAATACTAAAAGTTTTTGAAACCCCTAAATATCACTACCCTGAAGCCATAAACATGGTTCTTCATTCTTCAAACTTCTGGAATTACAACTTAATCTTGTCTTGCTTTATAATTAGATAGGTCTTCACAAAAGTATTTATTTTAACTAGAAAATGTAAATTCTGAAGTAGCTTGAAAGTTAAGTTCTTCAAACAATCCATTTTTCTGTCAACTTACTTCCTAAAGATATCCTGACAACGCTCTATCGTCATGTTACAGATGAGTTCTTCCATCCAGGTTTTCCATTGCTCTATTCGGTGCTTCTGAAACACAGCTTTTGGATACTGAAGAGCTACTGTTGCATAGTTGTGCAACTGTTCCAGACAACCACGTAAAACAGATCTCCTCTGCTGGAGAAGAGCACCAACTTCTCCTTCCAGTTGTTCACACTGACTGATTAAATGTGCCTGGCCTGCATTTTGCAGAAATGCTGTTGCTGGTACGTAACTTGGAGGACCTTTTAAGAAAGATGGTTAAAAATTATGCTTTACTCATCTCTGAAGCACACACATTTTATAGCATGCAGGTACTGAACGTGTTAACATCTTCTCAAAAATATTCTTTTACTTGTGATAAAGGAGGCATGGAGAATTCTCACTGAGAATTTTGAGCACAAGATAAGAGAATACTTTTGTGCCCAGCTAGGGTAAAACAGACAAGTTGCTTCAGACAACTTGGCACAGAAACCTTGAAATGCTCTAAATCACCCTTTGAAGAACTTCCTTTCTTTTCAATTTATTATACACAGGGCATTGCCTTCAAGTCAGAGAATACTTATAATGCCTCCTGATATTAAACTCTAGTTATTTTCAAACCACTTAAAAAAAAAGAGCACAAATATTGTTTTATACCTAGGTCCATTTGTGTGCTAATTTCTTGAAGAAGACTTGCAAGCTGCGTTGCCTCTAAATTACTGAAAGCAGTTTGGTAATGTGTTATCCACTGCTCAAACTCATTCAGCTTCACCTGGATCGCTTCTTGGACAGCTCTTTGTTGAGACTGCAACTGTGTGTGCTCAGAATACCTGAATTATTGAAGCCACAGAACCAATTAAGTACTAAAAGAAAAAAGTACTTAACTATATTGAATACAAAACCATATTGAACAATAAACTACCTTGTTGAGAAGAAAATTAACATTCTTACCAATTACATAAAACTTCAACAATGTTGTGTTAATTGTTTTCCTATAAAACATTTAATACATATGCATATTCATGCAATTCTGAAATCTTTTATCAACTTCAAATAAACTTGAAAAGTAAGTTAAGGAATTAGAAACTTAGATGAAAAGATTTTTATACTATTTATCAATAGCTGCATTACATGGATTAATTTGATGGGACACCACATACAGCACATTTTGTCTCTTGCCTTGAGGATCAAATCAGAACATGGACTAGCACAGGTTATATTGATGGAGTACGAGGCATAGGACAAATAAGATTATGCAGTAAGAAAATTGTTTCAAATAGTTCTTCTATACAAGGACTTTCTTACTGTAAGAATAGCTTTTACCCAGCCGTTAATCTCTCTCATATACACATTTCTAACATTTAACTCGTAAGTACGTTACTAAACCACCAACTGTACTGAACTGCGAGATTCCTGACAGAATTCCTGGCTCCTCTGTACCTGTGCTGAAGCGTGTGGGAGGGGTGATCCGCTCCTTCTGCACCTTCCAGAAATTCTATCTCCTCCAGTAGTTTTCCTTGCAGCTTTTCTACATCTGTCAACTGCTCTTGCAGGTTCAGATACTCTTCTAAACTACTGTCCAATTTTGGCAGCACAGCAAGCATTTCGTCTCTGTTCTTAAACCAGTTAACCTACAACCAAGACAGACATTATAGAACCGGATTTAATTCAAACAGGTAAGAGAAAGTAATATATGGCAGCACTTAATCCTTCAATGATGTTCATCTAGGACTACCTCCAGTGCTAAAAGTGCTAAAGCTTAACGGATATTCTTTATATAGGCTTCTCTCTAGACCTCTGTATTTATTCCTCTAGCCCAGATTCAGGCAAAACATTAAAACCTTTTAGAATTAAGCACACAGAAAATGAAAACTAAATACTTGCAAGTTGCATGTAAGCACTTCCCTCCATACAAACTCTATTTAACTCAATAATATTTGTCAACTATTTCTAATAAATTACCACCTCCTCCACTACCCCCAAAATGCACACAAGTGAAGTGAAAGCATAGGACCTACTTTGGTTATAAAACAGAAAATCATTATGGTGAACTCACCTTTATCTCAGCCACTCTTGAAGAAAAGAGACTACGTGTAATATCTCTTTCCATTTCTCTCTTGCTTTGTTTGTTTTCAGCCTGCTGGCCACCACCACCATAGACAGCTCCAGCAAATCCTGCTTCGCCTCCTGCTGTCCAGTCCACCAGAGGATCATACACAAAAGCTTCAAGCAATGTAAGCAAAGTCTCTCTCCCACGCCGCATAATATGAAGGACCTGCATCATATTTTAAACACTCATTCTGATCTAGCATTATCCTTGTAGAACAGTGTAATTTTAGATGCAAAATACTGTATTTGAGTAGCTACAGAAAACTAACTTACCCCTAACCACCAGAAACACAGGAAGAACACCACAGTATGTACAAATGCAGCTAGCCTGTAGTAACATCACTAAAACTAATGGTTGCATTCTAGCCTTCCACACAAGCTCCGTAATCTAACAGCAGCCACATGAGGAAGAAACCTCTCCTTCATTCAGAGCATTTCTTGTTTTAAAAGCATGTCTGTCATGTATAAAGGACAAGTCCTGAAGAAGGAGGGTAAGAAAAACCTCACAAGAAGTACTTCAGGAAAAAGGTAACATTTCACATCTATACCTACGAGTGTCCCCCCCTCAAACTGTAGCTGTACTACTTGCATATGCCTTTATCTGACTTTTGTATTTCTTAAATATGTACTATAGGATGTATTTAAAATAAGTCCAATTAAAATCACACCAGAAAGAGTAAAGGCTTTGTAAACCAACAGTAGAATGTTTAGAATAAAGGTTCTAAGACAGTATTTAGTAAATGATAGCCCTCAGTTTTCTACAAGTTTCCTAGCTTACCTGTTCACAAGAAAGCCTAAAAACCCCTTCTACTCCTGTCACTCCAAGTGCTGTTTCAATATTGTGCGTCATCCGGAACGGAACCTTCTCTGGTACCCTAAGGCTTTTCCCTTTAAGATAAAAATTTAAGTTGTTTCTTTTAATCGCCAAGAAGGAAAACCTTTTATTTGAATAACATATAGCATTTTTTAAATTACCTTTTTCAAAGCAAACATTATAATCTATGTGGACAACTTCTCCTGTAGTCATATCTATAAGAACATTATCCAGATGTCTGTCTCCAAGACCAATGATGTAGCCAACCATGGACATAACTGCAGTGGATCTTGCATACGACTTTAAAGAGAGTTTCAGGAAAAAATTATTTGTGGGAATCCTCTGCCAACACACTGGACTGACTACCATCTTAAAACATTATTTTAAGCAAAACCAACTTATTCCAAGCTGTATTCTATTTGTCGTCTCATGATATCTTACAAGAGTTTTCATTGTTTAGGCTGATAATTCTAGTTTAATAATGAAGAGTTATTAGGTGTATACCCATTTTTTTATTCCACATGGTACAACTGCATCATTTCCTGCCAAATGTTAACATTTCCTGTTACGTGAAACTTCAGCAGTCCTAGCTCACCTAACTCAAGAGTATCATTGCCTGAACACATCCCAGGCATTTGTTGCCCCTCATCCCATTGAAAACATAACCTTTCAAAGGGAAAATATATTGTTACAACTCACCTGTGTAACTCTCCACCATTCATCTGGTGTAGTACATGATGACCAGAGCTCCTTGGCTAGGAGATTTGGGGGAGTTGCTTCCATCAGTTCTTCCAGAACAGCCCTCATGACATTCAAGGGCCAGTCACGACGTGACACATCAAGACTAAGCCCAACTGCCTTTAAAGCGGGTCCAATTTTACTGTAGTAAAGTTCACTGGGTCTAGGTACTATTCCAGGATTCTGAGGAGTCTGGTAAGAATCCTGAGCCTAGAAGAGGTAAAAATGCTGGTTTACATATTGCAACTCTCATTACCACAGAAAAGTATCCCAAATTCAGTTTTGGTGACAATAATATGAAATACACTCCTCTACTGAGGATGACTTTTACAGCTCAGAGAATTCTTTCAAAATTCAATGGTTAAGAAAACCTAAAGAAACTGAAACCACATTGCTTTAGCCTAACTCTACTCTTATCAAGGTCAATTAAAAAACCTCTGTATTTAAAATGAAATCAGAATGAGAGAACAAGATGTGGAACTAAAAGGTTAACTATTTGTTCACGAACAGTTCTCCTTGAATTATCATGCCAGAACAGTGTATACATTACAGTGTGTAACAAATATAAACACCTATATGCAATTTCATTGACATCTGGTGAAATCCCAAGACCTAATGAATACACAGAACCATTCTGCATGATTATGAACAAAATACAATCCCTTTAAGACTATGTTATTGAAAACCAGAAAACAAATCAGAATAAGTGCTTCCCTTCTGAATTGTCCTAGCTGGCATAAAACATAGTTGTTACCTTTTGTGCTTGTAAAGCAGCTTCTCGCTGTTGCCACCGCTTGTAAAGACCAAACAAAGGTGTAGCTCCATCCACCCACTGGATCAAGCCTGATCTCGTTCCCAGAGGTGTCACAGAGTAGTGCCTCGCGTGGAACCTCGGCGTCTCTTGACGGTTAATGGTAGCAAACATTGTGTTCACAATTGATAAAAATTGCATGATTCTTTCATCTAGATGCAAGTCTTCCAAACCTGCAATAAATTCATTTTGTTTAAAATTTAGTTTCTAGATTTAAAAAAATTGTTCTTTTAAAGCCCAAAATTCAGCTTTTTTTTAAATCCTGCTTCATTTCAGACTATGAACAGCTTTATAAATTATGCAGATTAAGGATGAATTGTTCAGCTTAAACCTAAATGTTTACATAGCATTTACCTACTAGAATCATCAATTTATGACAGCTCTCTGGGAGCAGTGCACACAACAGTTACTAACATAACAAACAGATCTTTCGCTTTCGGGGAAGGCATAAAGTCTCCGAAGTTCTCTTCTGAGCGCTACCTTAAGCTTCTGGAAGAGTGCATCCAGCTAATCCTATCAGTACGCAAGTAGAAAACTGTTTCTGATGTAACCCTTATAAAGAAGGGATCTGAAACACACCTGACTTACAGCTTCACAAAGCAAAAATCCTTGAAAAATGTATGGTGAAGTGGGAGGTGGGGAGGAGCAGATGCTGCAAACAACTCTTTCTCCATACCATGCAGGCAGAGAAAGCAAAAGTTGCAACCACGTGTCTTCTCAACTTTAGTATAGTCTGATTCATAAGAAGAGACAGTAACTTGTATGAGAAAACTTCAATTTCTTACCTTTGAACAGGTAGGGATAGTTCTTCCCATCTGAACCCAGGAAAAGCAGCTTTTTAGGTTTGGTTTTGGTAGGCAGAATTGTGATAGTGCTGCCCACACTGTGAATTGTGACTGTGTCTCTCGTAGATACTTCTCCAGGAAGTGCTATTTCAGTGTTCATCATGGCAGCCAACCAAGGACTGATTTCTTCAAGCCGTAAAAGGTAACTAGCCCGTTTCTGTGCTCTTTGCTGCAAACTTAGCATAACCTATTAGAAAGAAATTGTTTGTTCTAAGTTGAGGTTCACCTTAGCAGCTAGCATTAAAAAATAACAAAAAAAACCCCACAAAAACAGACTTGATGGTAGTCTTCTTCCAGAAAGCATGGACATTTTTCTTAAATTACCTTTCATCCTTACCACCCTACTAATCCATTTACAGCTTAGGATGAAGATGACAAAACCTAAAAGACATCCTTTGTGCAGCAAATATACCTGCCTGGTGATAAGCACTGAAGTCACAACAAATCAAACTCCTCAGAAGGTTTGCTCCTGCATTTATAAATATTTGAGCTGTGGTCAAAAGCAGCAGCATTCAGCCACCTCCTGTTTAGGTATCTGCATGCTTGCTTCTTCTACAAAGCAGAAGGGGAACCACAAAAAAAAAAGTCTATTTGTGTGTAAAACCTAGGTTCTGACTATCAAGACTTTTAAACCACCAGTTTGGCTCTGGATATCCAAGTAAATACGTATTTTTTTTTTCTCCTCAGACCCATACAAATCTAAAAAGACAAGATCACATAATTGAAAAACAGAGTATATTTGGGAAGGGCTGATCATTTGAAGGTTGCTGCCCAGCCTGAGGCCTATCCTTAGATAACCAGAGTGACAACTTGTTAGAATTTAAATCCACTAAACTCGAACGGCATAGTTTCAGAAAGACAGTATTTAAAAAATTAAAGCCCTCTGCCCCGAAAACTGGCAGGTTCTCAGAGAGCAGAAGATGCAAGATTTGAAAAAAAATAAATTTCATTGGGTAGAAATGCAATAATAAGTCAGTTAAGACTTGTTACATAGGCAACAGTTACTTTGCTTTAGTATCTAGCATGCCTGTGGTGATTGCAGAGAAAACAGTTTCAGACTGCAATTTTGATACAGCAAGAGAATAGCGAGAGAATGCTAAGGAAAGGGTCAAACACATGGTGCAGCAAGAGTGTCAAGTGTCTCCACATTATACTCTTAGTCTGTGCATGTAATACCTCTTTAAATGGGAGCCAGCTGCTGCCAGGCTTAGCAGGATTCAAAGGATTCTTAAGTTTCTCTAGAGCATTTTCAATTGCATCTCCATAGTTATCCTGAAACCACTTCTCATGAGGAGTTTCTGCAGGAGCTGCCGTGATGCTCCGTACATGTTCCAAAGCAAATACAATGGGCTTCATTAGAGCTGTGTGCTTTTCACGCATGATTGCTATCTTCTCTTCTCTAAAAAAAAAAAAATTTTTTTCTTAACTCCATAAAACCAAGTTACTTCATAAACAGAGCATTAAAATAAGACTGCAAATGAGGCATCTAAGAATTCACAAAAATGGTTACGTCTCTAAAATGAGGTCTTTAATGATGACTGTATTAAAAGGAAGGAGTATTTCATTTCCACATTGAATGCATGTTCCTCTGAAGCACACTTTTTTTTTTTTTTAACTGGATCATTTGAACTGGGCTCTTCACCACTGGAAACCCTGAGAAGCTCAGAGGGCTCAAACCACCCTATGCAACTATTTCCTTTTATTAAAGAGCTCCTAACTACTACTTCCTGAGGGTCGACCACACTACAAAGAGGAGGAAGAGCGCGATTCAGATCATGCTGTTCTCCCACTCTATGTCAGCCCTGCCTACAGAATTCATGAGTGTTCTTAGGCTTAGCCGGGTTCCCAGTGAATAGCTTTCCTCTTACACAAATCTGTTCACAGGAGAACCCAGGAGAGAGAAAGACGTGCTGAGCACTGAAAACCAAAAGCAGATAAGACATTTTGTTTACTCCAAATAGATTACATCCTTCAACATCCTTGTTCTCATTTCAGCTGACTTATAAGAAAGACCTTTGAATTAAGAACTATAGGATCTCATAACCCACAATTTAATATGCACTAGGTTCTAACACACTATTACTAAGGAAATCCCAACATGGATTCACAGGTAGGCTGCTGTTGTTTCCCATGTGATTACAGTACTAGCTGTAGCATCAAAATGTTCTTGAATAAGGGCACTGGTTTACAAAGGAGCAGCTAGGATAGTACACATTCAGAAGCAACACAACTGTTGATCATATTGACTGTATGCTTCCTCAAGAACAAACATTTTTGAATAATTCAAGTGATAATTTTAACAAAAGACACACTTCCGTAAAGTGTTGTTGTTTTGGACCCTCTTGACTTCATCTTCCAGTTGTTGAATCCTTCTGAGGACATACATGTGCTGCTGCAGTAAAACTCCCAACCAAAGTTCATCCCAAAGAACTGTAACTCTGCGCAGCTCTGCCACTAGCATCTGAACCTGTATAAAATAAATTAAGATTACCTTACTTTTAAGACTACTAGTATTAAGACTTATTCTTGTGGATGAACAACTACAAAAAAGATGACAGCCTAACAGCAAAGATACACCAAACTTTCAGTAGGCCTAACCATAAGATATACAACTGTGTATTTTGTAGTTCAAATAAAAGCAAGTAACATACATTTGGATTATTTACCTGCAATACCATTGTTGGATTTGCAGCAGAGAGTTTCTCCACAATTTTGCTGTAACAATCTTGCATCATTGCTTGATCTTCATTTAATCCAACTTTTGTGTCATCTTTACTACTTTCTTGTGAAGTTGGGGGGCTCCCTCCATCACATTCACCACCCAACAGTTCTTCTCCTTGAATATTACCTAGCAAAGTAGGGATGGCAGAAGGCAGCTTGTTCCCTAAATTAAACACAGATGTTAAAATACCATCTACACAGTTCTGTCCTTAAAAGATACATCACTCAATACTTCATTTAGCACCAGGTCCCCATATTACATTAAGTACTGGCCAAGTATCCAATGCTAAAACTGAAAAAACTTATTTGCCAAAGTGGTAAATCAAATGAAAGGTATCAGTGAGGTCCCATAATAAAAACTTTCTTAAGATAGAAAGTATTGTA
>NW_010542682.1:0-7474 GCF_000687285.1 Phaethon lepturus
CAACCCCTATTCCCTGTCCTCCTGTGCCACTCGAGGGCGAGGAGGTAGAAAATTGGGGGCAAAGTTGAGCCCAGGAAGACGGGAGGGGTGTGGGGAAGATGTCTTAAGATTTGGTCTTATTTCTCATTATCCTACTCTGATTTTGACTGGCATTAAACTGATTTCCCCAAGTTGAGTCTGTTTTGCCGATGACTACAACTGCTGAACGATCTCTCCCTCTCCTTATCTCAACCCTTAAGTTTCTCATTATATTTTTCTCTCCCCTGCCCAGCTGAGGAGGGGGAGTGACAAAGAGGCTTTTGGTGGGCACCTGGCATTTAATCAAGGTCGACCCACCACATTAGACTAAAAGTATTTTAATTTAGAACCTAGTAAAACTGTTTTCTGCCTTTTCACAACTAGGTTCACAATGAAACGTGAATAGCCAAATTGAGCAATTAACACTTCAAAAGGCTAAGCAATGACAACAACATGTGTCACTCAGTCATTTCCCATTTTTTAATTATAATTACAAAACCTCAACAGAGGATGAAAAACAGGAAACTTTTGATTAACTGTTAAACAAAGGCCTGTTAAACATCTTTGCTTCCTAATACTTTAAACTCTAATTTTAATTTGAGCCAATCTAACTTCTCATCTTATTGAAATCAAAAAACATAAACTTTTTCAGGGCAGAACCCAATATCATCCTTAGAGACAGTCAATAGACACAGAAACAATGCTAAATAAATCAGATGTTTATGCTCAACTGAGATGGTGTTCATTTTCTTCACAGAAGCTTGTATGGTATTATGTTTTGGATTGGTGACCAAAGCAGTGTTGATAACAAAGGAATGTTACCATTAGATGGGGTAATGAGCAAGTGGCTGTGTGAAGCTTAGGTTAACCTAAGAACCTTAGGTCTGAGGTTAACCCAAAACATCAACTCATCTTTCATTATTCTAGTTTTTTTATTGTTACTTTTCTTAATTTACTACATTCCATATAGAACATCTGCAAAATACTATCTAACTGTAACTTTAATGTCCAACAGTATCAGAGGGTAGGCAAATGTGAAAAAACAGGACGAAATTCAAAGAGCGCTAATTCATTCCATCCGAGACAGGTATCCTAACTTTTCGGTCCAGAGGAATACATATTCTGCACCAGTAAAAAGCCCCAAAAGAGCCAAATAGAGTATGTTACAGTAATCCAGGTTACAGTAGCAAAGATATGGATAGCAATGAGAGACTTCATACAGAGAAGAAAAGACCACAGACCAAGCAACCCACATATAATACAAAGCACTTTCTTGAGGCTAGTACTATTACCTGAGACATTTTTGTGACCTTATTTCCTCATTCTCCTTTATTTTTATTGTGAATATATTTGAAGATGCAGACACTAAGCTGCTAGTTATAATACTTTCTGCAGTTTCAAGTTGGAGCACTTTCCACTGTACCCTCAACTCTGGCATTGAAAGTTTTTCGTACCTTTCTATACATATATTGTACCCTCAACTCTGGCATTTCTTGAAAGTTTTTCGTACCTTTCTATACATATACTGGCCTAGTTTTAGTACCTGATGGTCACTGGTAGCAATTAGGAAATATACAGCTCAAATTTACAGTGCTAGGAAATGCTAAAATATTCTTTCTTTTTCTTTCCATTTGAAGTCTCTTTATGAAACATTATTTCCATTTTTTCCATTTTGTTTTAGCTTGCCACAGTCTTCTACTCACACCTAGGGTGCACTTAGATTTTCTTATGTAATGATTTTGTTTAGAAAACATACCTTCTGTTCACCGGATCTACTACATAAATATTTGCAGTATCCTCAAATATGTGGAGGCATTCTGTATGCAGGCAACTTTTCTCTTTTTTCATCTATCCTTCTACTTTCTCATTATCTAAAACAATGTTAGGCAAGCAGTATATTACCTCCACATTTCTGCAGCCATCTTCAGAGGTCTTCTCATCTCTTATCACTTATCTAACAACCAGCAGACAACTTCCACATGTTATTTGAACTATTACGAGCAAATACGTTTCATTTGCTTAGTTTAAGAGCAAGAACACAAAACACATTATTTATTTGCCTGGTTGAAGGTATTTCACATAAACATCAGACTTGGCATTTAGTCAGACTCCAGGGATCATCATGCCTACAAATGAGGTAGCCAAGGGAAGCACTTAATTGGGATTTGGATTATTGAGATGAAATTGTGGCCATTGGCGACAGTCCAGATTCTTAACACTTTGCAATATTCTGTCAAAAAACAAAACAAAACAAAACAAAAAACCCTAAAGTTTAGATATTTTTTTAGCATGTATGGAGGCAGCTCCAGGACAGCATGAACAAACCTTTGCTTTAGAATAGATTTTTCTGGCTCAACCAGGACATGGCTTTACTGTAAATGTAACTCAAGTAAATACCTCTAAGGAATATAGGAAAAAGAAGTGTTTACAGTTAAACTCATATTTCTTTACCATGATTTTAAAATGCCACATTTGTCAAACAGGGTACTGTTTCTTCCTCAGTAATTTGGAAAGGACAGTAATGATTCATAAAACAACCTGCTATTAATGCTCGAGAGGGCATAGGCATGTTTTTGTATTAGTTTCATAATTTCCTCTAGATAAGGTAGATAAGGCCTTAGCTTCTGTAGATACCAAATCAGATATTAAATATTAAAGTTGCCAGTAGTTTTGTGGCCTACTGTGGGCAATTAAACCGTAGTACAGGTTTTGTTGACTCAGTCTCTCTACCTTTGTTTACTTACATATGATAATGTTGGTAGCTTAAAACAAATCTGGAAAAAATGCCTCCTTCTGAATGAAAAAGTGAAACTAGATCTCTCTGTTTCACCTTTTGTAAACCTCAGAGGTATTTCAAAATGATATCAGGTGAAATCTCTTAAAACTGGTCATCAATTTGCTATTAATGTGGTTTTCAGTGGAAAAAATGCTCTCCACAATTGCTTGGTTTTTTTTAAGGGAAAGGGGTCAATACCAGATTTGCTTAAAATATGTTTTCATTATTTAAGTCAACATTCTACTGTTTTGGGCTATTGCCTTTTTTGAGGTGGAGGTCTTTCTGTGTGATTATTATTTTTTTTTTTTACTGGATCAGTCTGATATTAAGCAGTTTCTACCTGAGCTACCACAGGGACTTTGTGAGTGCTTGTCCTGGTTGCAGCTGGGATAAACTTAATTTTATTCACAGAAGCTAGTATGACACTATATTTTGGATTTGGGATGAAAATAATATTGATAACACACTGTCCTGATTTCAGCCAGGATAGAGTTAATTTTCTTCACAGAAGCTAGTGTGAGGCTGTGTTTTGGATTTGGGATGAGAAAATGTTGATAACGTGGATGTTTTGAGTTGTTGCCAAGTAGTCAAGGACTGTCCAGCTTCTCGTGCTGGGCTGCCAGCGAGCAGGTGGGGGTGCATGGGGAGCTGGGGGGGGACACAGCCTGGACAGCTGACCCAGGCTGGCCACAGGGGTATTCCAGACCATACAAGGGGTATTCCATACCATATGATGTCATGGTCAGCACATAAAGCTGGGGGAAGAAGGAAGGGGGGGAACATTTGCAATGATGGTGTTTGTCTTCCCAAGAAACCGTTACGCGTGATGCAGCCCTGCTTCCCTGGAGATGGCTGAACCCCTGCCTGCCCGTGGGGAGTGGGGAGTGAATTTCTTGTTTTGCTTTGCTTGTGTGCGCGGCTTTTGCTTTACCTGTTAAACTGTCTTTATCTCAACCCATGAGTTTTCTCAGTTTTACCCTTCAGATTCTCTCCCCGTCTCACCAGCAGTGAGTGAGTGAGTGGCTGCATGGTGCTTAGTTGCCAGATGGGGTTAAACCACACCAGTGCTGTAATTTAGATGTGTCACGTCCTCATTCACTTTCAGGTCTAGGATAGATTTTCTATACGTATTGTATTTGTTGATTCATAGAAAGTTCCTCTTTCTGGCTTCTGACGAACTGAAAAAGTAAAAAAGGAGTCTTCCACTCAATTGGGTAGAACCTACACAGCATACCAGGGCCACGTAATTTCAGAAACCAAAAATGTTTCATTTCTTCATCAATGTGTAACAAGCATTTTGTTATTTGCTATTTCAGAAATATTTTGGAACATTTTCCTTCACAAGTAATTTTATGTGTTCATTTTGAGTTTTGTTCTAGGACAAAACCAAATTTTGATGTATGGAATCTCTGTATCGCATATATAAACCTCATTATTTTGTAACCGTATGTGTAGGACTATTTAGGATGTCAGAGGTTGTTTGCTTGAGCAAGAAACTTTTTCTAAGCTTTCCACAAATATCTCATGGTACTTGAGAGATGAAATGACAGGTACCACCTAGCAGGGAATGCTCTGTAAATCCAGGCCCTCTCTTGCCTTGTGGTGTGTTCATATAGCTCTGCCATCTGTTTTAGCATGAGGCACTTTTGCATCGATATAATGACATCCATAAAGGGAGTTGTTCCCTTATAACTACATAATTAGAAAAAATCACACTGTTAACCAATGTCATTATACTAATACACAACCAATGAGTGGGCAGGGTCTACTGAAGCATGAGACTGCATTTAGATGTGTTCTTTGGGCATAGATGAGTTAAAATAAGAGAAAAACATTCCCATCCGGTTCTCACTGTTCCTTTACTTCCTCAGCAAAGGTAATCACCCATAAATTCTTGTAGAAAAAATCCATGTCATGGTTAAACCCCAGGTGGCAACTACGCACCACACAGCAGGATGGGGCAGGATATTAGAAAAGTAAAAGCGAGAAAACTCATGGGTTGAGATAAAGACAGTTCAATAGGTAAAGCAAAGGCCACACATGCAAACAAAGCAAAACAAGGAATTCATTCACTGCTTCCCATGGGCAGGCAGGGGTTCAGCCATCTGCAGGGAAGCTGCACTTCATCACGTGTAATGGTTTCTTGGGAAGACAGACACCATCACTCCCCCCACGCCTTCTTCCTTCTTCATCCCAGCTTTATATACCGAGCATGGTGTCATATGATATGGAGTATCCCTTTGGTCAGATGGGGTCAGCTGCCCTGGCTGTGTCCCCTCCCAGCTTCTTGTGCACCCCCAGCCTACTCGCTGGTGAGGTGGGGTGAGGAGCAGAAAAGGTATTGGCTCTGTGTAAGCACTGCTCAGCAATAACAAAAACACCTCTGTATTATCAACACTGCTTTCAGCACAAATGCAAATCACAGCCCCATACCAGTTACTATGAAGAAAATTAACTCTATCCCAGCCAAATACAGCACAATCTCCACTCCGTACTCCATATCATTTACATCATGCTCAGGTACCACACTACCCAATGCAAACTCATTAACCACCTTTCCATTCTTTGATATAATATACAGATATCATTCTTTTAGTTGATGGACCACCCCTGTAAAATGTCCACAAATGTCCATTGAGTTAATTTAGTCCATTACTTTGGGCTCCATCTCTTATGATGGTCACTCAGGACAGGAGAGGTACTAAGTTGCAGGGAGTTACTGGGCACCAAAGCCAGCTCAGGTCAGGTCATGCTGCACTTGCACTGCTTCTTGTAAGGCTTCTCCTCTATTGGAGAAGGTTAATTGGTTTAAGTGTTTCCTGCTACAGTAGTTCATATAACATGCAACTCAAACACCGGGTTTCAACAGTCTAAAGGTATTTCCATTACAATCTCCACCCCTGGTCCCTTTGGACCAGACCATAGGGTTTAACATTGCAATGAACTCCTTCCCTTGCCCCAGCTCCAGCTTGGGCTTATCCACAGACTTCAGTCCCTTAGGGGTGTACCTGTTCCAAGTGGAGCCTTATGTATGCACCACAGTCTCTTTAGGGGAGTACCTGCTGTGACATAGACTTATCCACAGTCACAGTTGCTTTGAGGTGCATCTGTTCTAGTGCGGCCTTATCCATGGGCCACAATACCTTCAGAGATATACCTGCTCCAGCATGGCCTTACCAATGGCCACAGTCCCTTCAGAAGTAAACCTGTTCCAACGTGGCGTTTCCCATGGCTGCAGCCCCTACAGGGGTGTTCCTGCTCAGTCGTGGGCTTATCCATGGCCACATGCTTTGAGGTGCTCCAGCATGACCTCATGAACAACCATTTTTGCTTCAAGGTGTATTTGCTCCAGCATGGACTTATCCACAGCCTCAGATGATTTGAGGCATACCTTCTACAGCATGGACTTACCTTTGGGCCACAATCCCTTCTGAGGTATAACTGCTGTGGCAGAGTCATAACCACAGCCACAGACACTTCAAGATGTACCTGCTCTGGTGTGGACTTCTGCACAGTTACATATGCTTCAGGATGTCCTGCTACTGCATGGACTGATCCACAAGTCACAGTCCCTCAGCTCGAGTTCACACTAGAGTTCCAGCCTGTCCACTACAGCACCACAGAAACAGCAGCAATGCCATGGCCACCCGCCAGCCCATGCGCATTGCCCTTGCTGTTATCAAAATCTTCCCAGGCACAGTAGAGTAAGATGATGAGTACAACAAAAAGCAATAGCAAAAGCCAAAAGCAGCCACTAATGAGCACCAGATTCTAATATACAGTAAGGCAAGCAAGCCCCATGTCAAGCAGAGGAGCCTACCGATCGATAGCTAAACAGTAATAACAGCTATAAATTTGATCTAGCACATTCCAGTCAATATGTTGCTATCTTGAACACTTCAAGTCCCACACTGGGCACCAAAAAGGACCATTGTGGTTTAACTACAGACGATAACTAAGCACTACACAGCCTCTCACTAACCCATTCCCCCCATGGTTGGAAGGGGGAGAGAATCTGAAAGATAAAACTCGTGGGTTGAGATAAGGACAGTTTAATAGGTAAAGCAACAGCCACATTCACAAGCAGAGCAAAACAAGGAATTCATTCATTACTTCCCATCACCAGGCACATGTTCAGCCATCTCTAGGAAAGCAGGGGTATATCACGCATAACAGTTACTTGGGAAGACAAACCCCATAACTCCAAAGAACACTTCCTTCCTTCTTCTTCCTCCAGCTTCATATGGTATGAAGAATATGCTAGAGCATAATGTCATATGGTATGGAATATCCCTATGGTCGAATGGAGTCAGCTGTCCCAGTTGTGTCCCCTTGTGGTGGGTTGACCATAGCTAAATGCCATGTGCCCACTCTATCACTCCCCCTCCTCAGCTGGGCAGGGGAGAGAAAAATATAATGAGAAGCTGAAGGGTTGAGATAAGGACAGGGAGAGATCGTTCAGCAGTTGTAGTCATCGGCAAAACAGACTCAACTTGGGGAAATCAGTTTAATGCCAGTCAAAATCAGAGTAGGATAATGAGAAATAAGACCAAATCTTAAGACATCTTCCCCACACCCCTCCCGTCTTCCTGGGCTCAACTTTGCCCCCAATTTTCTACCTCCTACAGTGGCACAGAAGGACAGGGAAAAGGGGTTGTGGTCACTTCATCACATGTTGTT
>NW_010542683.1:0-27172 GCF_000687285.1 Phaethon lepturus
TGAGTTGTGAAGTTTGTTTCCGCACGTCAGCTCAACTTTATCTTTTGAGCTGGAAAATAACCCCAATGCATCCCAAAGGAAGTAAAACTTGAAAGTTCAGGTTGATTCTATAAACCCAAAACATGTTATTCAGAATATGCTTTTATCACGGTTGAGTGAGTGCATTCACAGAGGCTTTGAGACACTCCTGTGGCTGGAGCCGAAGAGTATTTTCCAGCCTGTCGTAGTAATAATGATGGATGGAAGATGCCACTTTCTCCTTCATTTCTTTGGGGTGCAGGAAGGAAAGCAGGAGAGGAGAAACTACCTTCATTTATTGTCCCTCACCCTGTCAAACTATCCTACCATGAGAATACTAATTAGTAATGTCTTGGCCAGGAACACCTTTCTTTTTTAACAGCTGCATTTAAAGAAGCCTAATACTGTATACACAGTTTCTGACTGTCCAGAGCTTGAAGCTATGAACTTTTGGGACCATATCCGTTATTTGGTAGGTGTAACAACTCACCCCGTGCTGAGAAGAATGCTCCTCTTTTTCTCTGGTATCGAAAATGGTCCCGAGTGCTTGAAAGAGAAAACAGCAAAGGCAATTCTATATTCACACACAGAGAAAAGCTCACAAGAAACAGCATCGCTAAAGGAAGATCTGGTCTTGGAGCTAATGGATAAATTCCCAACTAATTTAGAATTAGAACTTCCCTTCACAGAATCACAGAATCACAGAATGGTAGGGGTTGGAAGGGACCTCTGAAGGTCATCTGGTCCAACCCCCCTGCCAAGGCAGGATCACCTAGGGCAGGTTGCACAGAACGCGTCCGGTCAGGTTTTGAAGGTCTCCAGAGGAGGAGATTCCACAGCCTCCCTGGGCAGCCTGTTCCAGTGCTCCATCACCCTCACAGTAAAGAAGTTTTTGCTTGTGGAGGTGGAACTTCCTGTGCTGTAGTTTGTGCCCATTGCCCCTCGTCCTATCACTGGGCAGTACTGAAAAGAGACTGGCTTCATCCTCCTGACAGCCACCCCTCAGATATTTATAGACATTTATAAGGTCCCCTCTCAGCCTTCTCTTCTTCAGACCAAACAGCCCCAGGTCTCTCAGCCTTTCCTCCTACAAGAGACATTCCAGTCCCTTAATCATCCTTGTAGCCCTCCATTGGGGGCTCTCTCCAAAAGTTCCCTATCTCTCTTGAACTGGGGAGCCCAGAACTGGACACGATACTCCAGATAAGGCCTCACCAGTGCAGAGTACAGGGGGAGGATAACCTCTCTTGACCTGCTGGTCACACTCTTCTTAATGCACCCCAGGACACCATTGGCCCTCTTGGCCACCAGGGCATATTGCTGTCCCATGGATAACTTACTGTCTACCAGGACTCCAGTGTTCTTCTCCATGGAGCTGCTTTCCAGCAGGTCAACCCTTAACCTGTACTGGTACATGGGGTTGTTCCTCCCCAGGTGCAGAACTCTACACTTGCCCTTGTTAAATTTCATGAGGTTCCCCTCCGCCCACCCTCCAGTCTGTCCAGACACTGTTGAATGGCCGCACAGCCCTCGGGTGTATCAGCCACTCCCCCTAGTTTTGTATCATCAGCAAACTTGCTGAGGGTACATTCCAACCCTTCACCTAGGTCATTGATGAAGATGTTGAACAAAACCGGACCCAGTACTGATCCCTGGGGAACACCACTAGCTACAGGCCTCCAATTGGACTCTGTGCCGCTGACCACAACCCTTTGAACTCTTGCTTAGCCAGTTCTTGTTCCACCTCACAGTCCACTCATCCAACCCATACTTCCTGAGCTTGACTATGAGGATGTTATGGGAGACAGCGTCAAAAGCCGTACTGAAGTCAAGGTACACCACATCCACTGTTCTCCCTTCATCTACCCAGCTAGTCACTCCATCATAGAAGGCTATCAGGTTGGTCAAGCACTATCTCCCCTTGGTGAATCCATGCTGACTACTCCTGATCGATAGCTTTCTTTTCATCCATGTGCCTAGAGATGGTCTCCAGAAGGAGCTGTTCCATCACCTTCCCAGGGGTGGAGGTGAGGTTGACTGGTCTATAATTTCCTGGGTCTTCCTTCTTGGTCTTTTTGAAGACTCGGGTGACATTGGCTTTCCTGCAGTCCTCAGGCACCTCTCCCGTTCTCCTTGATTTTTCAAAACTGGTGGAGAGAGGTGTTGCAACAACATCAGCCAGCTCCCTCAGCACTCACAGGTGCATCCCATCAGGGCCCATGGATTTGAGAGTGTTCAGTTCAGCTAAATGATCTCTACCCCAAACTTCGTTGACAAGTGGAGAGTATTCCTCCCTCCAGGCTTTTCCACTTATCTCCAGGGGCTGGGATTCCTGAGGAGTAGTCTTAGCAGTAAAGACTGAAGTGAAAAAGGCATTCACTAACTCTGCTTTCTTTGCCTCCTCTGTCACCAGGGCTCCCACTTCATTCACCAAAGGTCCCACATTTTCTCTAGTCTTCATTTTACCGCTGATATACTTGAAGAAGCTCTTCTTGTTCTCTTTTACTTCCTTTGCCAGATTTAGTTCCAACAGGGCCTTGGCCTTCCTTGTTGCATCCCTGCATATCCTGACAATGAAAACAATTCCCTTCTAATCCGGCAGTTCAGACTCCAAATCATAGGGAAATAGAGATGTAATTAATAACACATAAGCACCAGGGAAGCATCGGTCAGATCAGTAGCAAAGGCTTGACAATGTACAGAAAACAAGCAGCTTTGCTTTAGCTTGGGCATGTTCTTTGGATAAGGTAACACACTGCTGGGTGACGTTAACGAACAGGCAGGATGGTAACAGAACATCACCGCCTGTGCCCCCCATCAGCAGAGAGCATCCCTCATTTCAAATGCGTGGATGCAAGTGCAATCACTGCTTAGTCAGCAGAGAGCAACAAGTGTTACTCTGCCATCTCCTATTTTATCATTTTCCATTCTGCACGCAGTTCCTGGGGAAGGTTAGTTCCGACTGATTTTACAAGTGAAGCGCTGTGGAGTGGCTTTGGCAAACTACCTGGGGTGTGGCTATATAAATCCTGCAACACTGTTTGCTGCAGCTTTATTATTTCTTAGTTCTGTTGAGCTAGACAACCACTTCACCTGTCTCTCACTTGATGTCAGCCTGCCTGCCCTGAAATCTGCTGGATTGCTGGTGATCTCATCTCACTTGGTGACTTAAGGAAGCAGGAAAGACAGACTTCTCTCATGATGGACGGTGGTACAGTTTGCCAAGATTATAAAGGATGAAACATTAAACAATCTTTGTGAAGGACAAAGACAAGCTGGAAACCCCAGCAAAATTTATTACAGTGTCTACGTGTTATTTCAAAGTAACTACATAGCAGGAACAATAAAATGCACAAACTCTGTGACAGCGATGTTCCTCTAGTATTTTAGGGATCACTCCAAACAGTAAGGTGAACTGGCCAGAATAGCGAGTGGCAGGCGGCTTTCAGCCAAAAATCTTTCATTGCAAAATTGCGGCAACTCCAGTTCCAGTGACAGCAACAGGATGGGAGGAAAAGAGATTGAAGTATTAAACAGCTGCTGAAGACATGAAAATAGGTTAGTATTTGTTGAAGAGACAAACTTAGAAGGAACAGACAACAAGTATTTCATACAGGTCATTGAAGTGTTCCTAGAAAATGCCTAGTAGGAACAGAACAATTTAAAAGCATCGAAGCACAAAAGGGCTCTGCTGAGACAAAAAAAACCATCTACCATAAATACCTAACAAGACTACGTACCCCAAGTGATGCTAGGATCTACATGATGCTGCAGCAGGGAAGGTAGTATCAGTAAATTAACTAAATCCTAATGCCACCGTACAAACCCTGCTAAAATCCCATCTGGAATAGCATGTATGTTTCTGTTACAGGAATGTATATTCTCTCCTGCTATAGGAAAAATGAACTGAAAGGCAAATATGCAAGAATGGGGCAAGTGAGTGTAACACAGTCTGTCCTAAAGAAGGGAAAAGCCTTTTTAAACAAATTTGCCAAAATAAAGGCAGAGGAATTGTTAACTAGTTATAAATGCCTTAAGGGCTTAAGTACAACAGGAAGGGAAATAACTATATAGAGAACAGTATCTGCACAAAGTCAAATTAATATAACCAGGCCAAGAAATTCAGGCAGCAACTCGGAAGGTTTGTAACCACTGGCACAGGGGAACAGTGCCTTCCTGTAGGAACAGCAGGAGCAAAAACCCCAGGCAGACCCTATCTGGTCTTAAGATGAGTCTCGGAAGGGGTTATAAGATGTGGTTAGCTGCCCCAGGAGGGGACTGAACTTCACATCCCAGGCAGTATTTTCCAGTCCTGTGTTGCTACTTCACTTTCGCCTGTGGCCTTGCAATGAAGTATACAAGGCTAAAAGACACCCACCCCACTCTCAATCCCTCTTACCTTTAATCTGCCATGCTGGACATGACTTGTCATAGAGAAGACTGGTATGGGAGAATGAAAAAAGTAGTAAGTTCCTTTTTTTTTTTTTTAACCTCATACAATGATTTGATCACCAAGAGATTAATGGATTCATTGTCTGAATGTTCACAGGCCTGGAGGTTGTTACCAGCATGGAGGCACATTTGAAAAAAAAAAAGGGGGGGGAAAAAAGTGGCAGAACTGGAAGAAGTGGCACTGGACACATGCTCTGCACCTACTGAAATAAAGGAAATCCCCTCAAATGGGGCAGTCTTCAAAGCAGGCACTTTCAGAGTCACAAGTAGGTTATGGCATAAGGCCAGCTACAGAGCAAAACCTTTGTAGCAACAAAAGCAGAATGAAAAAAATCTGCACAACAAGATGATGTGGGAAGGACTGGAAGGGGACAGGATTGTTTGAACTAGAGTGTGTTACCCAGGTTCTTGCCTACAGGCTGGGAGCACCCTGAAGAACACAGGTGCTGAGCCTGCTTCTGCCAACCCCCATTTGGGGGCTGCCACACCTGATCTGATGTAACTGTTGAGCTCAGCCTCTGCCCAAGCATGCACTTGAGGTGAAGCTTTATCATATGCAGCTGTTGTGAAAGAAATGTGCCACATACAGGCAGCTGGCTGCTCCTCACATAGCTGAGTCCCTCACCTGCCAGCCGCCTTTACATTTCACAGCTCCCTCAGACAGCACACAGGTACCGGCATATTCAGTAAATACAGAACAAGTTCCAACTCCAGACTCTCAGCAAAATTATCACGCACCTCAGCATCCTTACCCAGGTTAGGTCAATCCAAGATTTAATTCCAGAATTGTGGTTTTACATTTGCCAATTTTGTCAAGTTAAAAAGAGGTGGGAACATTTTTATTCTTTGCAAGGGCATTACATACAACCTCACAGGAGCTGACCTTGCACATGTGTCATACAAGACTTTCCTCAAACTTCTTCCAAGTCCTGGAAAAGATGAATCCGAGTGGGGGAAGAGGCCACCTGCTCCAGGGATCAGGCACAGCTGGGGGTAGCACAAACCTGGCTCCAGCAATGAACACTAAACTGCTGTCCCTCTTGCTAGCCCCAATGGTTTTAACAAACTATTAATTTAATTTGGTGCTAATGCTTTTTTGGTTTTGGCAACTTACCAGTTTTCTAAAGAAAGACTTCAATTTTTAAAAACCTTCCCTTCTTCTTCAGTAATGCACTCAAGCCTCTCACAGTTAAAAATCCGAGCTAGTTACTGCTGTAATTGTAATAAAAAAATGCTGAAGGAGGTGATAATGTAGAGGTTAAGAGTTTTATTTCTAAATTCGTTTTGAGTAAAAGGCATAAAATTACTTTTTTTATATTATAAATAACTTAACTGAATGGAACAGTCAGGGGATAACTTAAAATTAGGGCGGCACAGCAGGGATCCCACATGACAGAAAAAACCCCAGTTATTTTTCTGAAGTATCATACTGTTACCACTGTGAAAGAAACACCAAGAAAATCTTCCTGGATTCCAGCTGAGATGGAAGCCAGCCAGCAGATAGCTTTAATCATTATGGCAAATTTATACTTACACAGAGAAGCTCAAAATACATTTTTCTTATACAGAAAAAGGCTAATCACACTCATCTGTTTTTATAGCTGATAATAAAAATTTGGCCTTCTGTGACCCTGTTCATTCCAAGTACTTTATATATTAAAAAAAAAAAAATCACCACCACACAGTTTAGACATTATTTCCAACAGCTTATTCTCCAGGGCTCTGTTGGCCATTCTACACGATTCACCATTTTCGTTGCCCTTACAGTACAGGTCTTTGAGAAAATGGGGGCTGTGAACCTACATCTTGCAAAGATTCCAGGCTACATGATTTAGGAAAGTGAGAACTGCAATTTTAATTATGTATAGGCTACAATTAACTTTTTGAGGCGGAAGCCCAAGTCCCTTACAGCTTGACCCATGAATAAGGATTCTGTTTGGGATCAATGGTGTCTGTTTTCATCCTCTCCCACCCGTGTGGAGTTGTAACACATCCAGGCAGAGCCACGTATTTTTTCAGTGAAGCACAGTCTGCGGTTTGTAAAAGGCAGTGAGCGTAGCTGCCTGCCTGTCAAAAAGAAGTGGATGGCTAAACAGGGAAAGGGGATACCAGTGAGCTTTAGAAGTCAGTTTGAAGCATCAGTTTAACCATTCTCAAATACAGTAAGTTTGTAAAGCTTCCTGCTCCTTCAGAGGCCAACACCAACACTGCCTGTTCCACACTGGAGCCCACCCACCTTCTGCCGGGTTTTGGAGATGCATTTGAATACAGCCAACATTTTCTCTGTATCTTCCGGTGTTTTCAGAGTCAAAATAAAGGCTTCTGAGCATTAAAGTGTTTCTTTCACTCCAAGTGTATTATATAGGAACACATGCACAGGAATTTAACAGCAGCATGCTCAAAAGGCATTCAAAATAACATGCAGAAAGTAAGGCATGAAACATTGACTTTTTCATGAGGTGTGACGGCAAGGACAAAAAGAAAATACAGCTTGTTCATTTTGTGGAAAAAGGTGAAGAAGCGACTGCCATCTTTTCTTAAATTCAGGGCAGCTGAGGGTTTTCAAATCTGGTTCTCCTGACAAAGCCTGTAACTCATAAAGAGGTGGATATGTGGGCTAAATGACCAAATGTGAGGATGTCACAGTAATTAGACAAGGGTCATTGACATCACAATTCCCAAGATGAGGAATTAAGCAAAGAGGTTTTCTCAGGCCACTAGATGGCAGGAGGGGACCCTCTTACACCACTTCTGACATTGCACCGTTTTGAACATATCTTTCCTTGTGTGACAGAACACCTACGGGCCTAACTTCACCATTAATATGCAGGATAAAAAGAGAAAAATCTACTCCGTGAGTACCAGCACTAAGCAGATTCAAATGGTTTGGAAAAAACGTTCAGCAATATATAAAGTATTTCAAAACACCTGTTTACATTGAGTCATTTCTTTAAAATTGCGAAACCCTGTTTGAGGAGAAATTAATTCTATTTCCATTTCCCACTTATAAAAAGGGCACAAGGTTTACAGGACTTACAGCTACTGCAGACTGATGGGAAGCCAAGTGCTAATACAATTTTCTGCAAATTGTTCAGGAGAGATGGCTAAACAGATTCAGATAATTAAAAGGGACAGCAATCTTCTACCTGCAGCAAAATGACCTGTATTTCTGCAAATAAAAGTGATCTGCAATTGTTTTTCAGACCATCTCTCCGAGAGCAGAAGAACAGAGTAAGAAAGGCAGAAAATTTTTGTTTACTTTTGAACACTATATACTTGGTGTCTCAGCATTAAAAGCATGAATTGATTGGCATCTCACTGTTTTCTATAATACACATTATGTTACGTGACCAAAAGGGAGAATTTCTTCTCTCACTTCCAGCTCAAACTTAACCAGCAGAAGTTTCACCTGTCCAGTTAGCACCAGCCCTTCTCCCTCCCTCAGCCCACTGACAGCATCACACCTCTCAGCTTGCAACATCCTCAAAAATAGACTCCCTCGCAGCCTCAGTGCATCAAGCCACTTCTGCAGCTTTCCCAAACCCCTCCTTTCGTCTTCAGTCTAAGAAAGGAACGATATTCCCGCCTCACTTGTACTTTGGCCTTTTTCTCTGTTGCCTTTCTAAAGGCTGTCTCTTGTACATCTCCCAACAAGTTAATTTTTCTAGGATGTGGGGCAGACTTATGTCCCCATCTCCAGGCATTTACTCACATTTTTCAGAAGCAACTGCTTGCTTTTGGATCTTCTCAAGAGCTAAAACAGATAAAAATTCCATGTGACTGAGACACTTTCTTCCTCTTGCACTCCCAGTTAACTGTCTATCTCTTACTCAGCAAACTCTCCTGAGCAGCAGTGGCCTTACCTGCTCTCGTAGAGCACGAGTAAAATTAAGTTCTTCAGTATGTTTGGGATAACCTATGTTGTTAATCAAGATGCTCTCAGAAAGTCAAGTAGATGTGTTATGCTTGAACTACTTTAGGAAATGCCCAACCCACTGTCGGAGGTGTTGAGTGTGTAGACTACATTCCTTTAACAAATATGCTATGCTACCAGGTGGTTATCGGTGGAAAAATGCAGATGTTAACTTGGCAAACATGTTTCTCAGTTGACCATCTTATTTCCGAGAGTGTGATGCTACAGGCCTTCAAGAGGACTCAGCCAATTCCCAATGCAAAACAGACGTTCTGGCCCCAAAATTAAGTCAGTGTTTCCTTTCCTGGAATGTGATGATTTGTTAATAGTCCAGCATTTCAGGGTAAGTTGGGAATAAAGACATTCAGGTATCTGCATCCGATTTTCCTGTAATAATGTTTGTAAAAAAGGAATCTTTGTGATCATAAGCTACACGTATACCTCAATCTTCCTTTACTCAGCCTGCACTGGACAAACTTAGCTTTCACAGCTTCATACAGACTTGACTTTGCTGATTTTGGAAATTGATTTGCATTCTGCTGCTCTGCTCTTCTGCAGCTTACTATCTCCCCCAGACCAGCTACAGTATTATGAAAAGGTTTGAAGGACAAAGCAGGGAAGAATAAAAAAGGTAGAGAACAGCACTAATACTTTGAGCATCTCTCCCCTCCCCTAAGGTAACAGGGGTCAAAAAGGACACTTTTAACTACTTACTCAAAGTCTGCTTCGCAGTAGGTGCCTAGGTACCTTTCATTTCCACAAATTTCAAAAACTCAAGCCTCTCCCCAATCAGTAACACTCCTCTGTTGAGAAGAGGTGAAGGAAGATGCCAGCTTTGCAAGAGGAGAAAGTTCTGCAGTGCCTTCAGCAAGGCTGGCTCTGAACGGGTGCAGCAGCAGAAGGGGAGACTTTCTCTCTGCATAAAGACATCCTGGGAGCTTTGCCCATCCCACTCCCTGGGCTGCAAAACCTGCAGCAGAACATCTGCACAAGAACTCCAGAGCTACCTCACGGAAACAGCTCTTACAGTCCAAAAGCCTCCCTTCAATTGCAGCTAGCCTAAGAACTCATGGCTCACCAAAACATGTTTTAGGCTCCCCTGCTAAACCTCACAGATGCCTTCCACCTCCCTCTCCTCCCAAAAAACTGCCAGTCAGTGTTAAGGGGCATGCAGTAACGTTACTCAGCCAGTACAACTATGCTTAGAAACAGATTCACCCTGGTGGGGGTACTTCTGCGTTTTCTTTTGTTCATGGGTTTTGGTTTGGTGTTTTTTTTTTTTAAAGCCTGTAGCCCTCAGAGGATAGGGTAGATGGGAAGGGTTAGCCTTCTGAGGCCAGCCAGCCTGCATGAAGAGGTGGCAGAGGAGGCTTCTGCATCAGTTCCCACTTTGGTGGGCACTGGAAGAAGGGAAGAAGCAAGGACAGCAATGCTGCTGAAGCCTGGCTTCTAGCAGGATCTCTCCCTCCGGTTTGCCTCAGGTTCTGGGCCTTCCAATCTGCAGCAGCTATGGAGAGGACACTGAAAAACACCGGAGGCAAGGTTCTTTTAAGTAGAATTGAACAAGAAACAGATTTCCTAAAAAGCGTCATCAATTTCCTTGTCTCCAGTTCAAGGGATGATATTTTCCCCACAGAGCTTAACGGAAGAAAAACTAACCCATATTCAGTGTGCTTACCTTCCTCGTCGTTCCGATAACCGCTTTGAATCGGACCTTGATGATCTGGCATCCTGGTTAATTAACCTATGTGCGAATGCTTCCACAACGAATTCATCCATGTACTACCGAGTCCTCACTGTGTTTATCTTAAGAGTACACATCCTGTGTTTTTGGGGACAGAATGCTTTACAATCCTCTCCCATTCAGCAACAGGAACTGCTGAACACCCTAACCTAGAGGAAAATTGCAAGAAGGCACTTTAAAATAAAGAGTTCGCAATGATTCTCCCCTGTGCTCTCCACCCAGAGGGAAGCCTGGAGTCCCCTGAACCCCACCAGCCGCAGCCAAACGCTCCTTCCACCTCCATCCAAACCTTCACTCTGTCAGTGCAGCCGAGCTGCAACCCATGCTCATCTAGTTAAAAACCCAGCTTAGCTGTAAAATTCAGACATAGTGCAGTAAGTAATCAGTGGCCAAGTTAGTTTTCCTAGCCTGTTGCTTGCTCTATTGAACAACTGAAATTTGAACCCTTTAAGCAAATATTATTTTTGTTGTTACAGGTTTAGAGCACTGGCCAAGGAAATTCAGGTTCATTTTCTAATGAGTGTTTTGTTTCCTCTACACAGATCCATACAATCACCCAACTTCATTCATTCAAAAATCATGTTTAAATAAAACCATGAATGTTGTGATTTTCCAAGCCAATCAGATTGCATTTCAGACTTCTTTTTGAAGCTATTAAATTTAAAAAAAAAAAAAGTATTTTCTCCAAATGAAAATCAGCATTCTCACATAATCTTACCACTGCCAAATGCTGGAGGCTCGTCACAGACAAAAGCTGGAGCTGACAACACTGCAAAATGGCACCAGAAATCTAAGATGGTACAATGGATAGAGCTCATTTTGTGGTACAGTAAGTGAACTTGAACAAATATTACGAATAATGAAAAGTTCACCATTAGTGTGGCACAGTATGCCAGTGCTAATTACTTTTTGTATATAACGTACAGATATGTGTTTTACATATACAATGTTCAGATTTAGCAGCAGAGCGAAACATTTGACCATGAAACCAGCGCCAAAAGTATTTTTAAATCCTTACAGGATGGATACTGTTATTGGTACCAGACCAACTGTCTGCATGAGATGAGCTGACAGCAGTTCAACCTGCCATCCACCTGTTTTACCACTGTTGTGTTTAACACACATGTGCTTTATAATGATTAACATTTGTCAGAGTTAGTCAACTCAAGAAGCCAGATCAAAATAAAAAGGTTTATCATCACTGGTTTAATGCCTCCTGTATAGCAAACCCACAGCTCCAGTCATTAGTACATGTTTGATCCTGAAAATGTAAGTTTAGGAGACCAAAATTGCTTTATACAGCTGGCTTTTATTTTTTTCCTTAGTCGACATATTACACGTGGGTCACTGCATTTTACAGAAAAATGACTGACCAAAAAAAAGAAAAAAAAAAGAAAAAAGGTTGGCTTAAAAAAAGTCTGCACTTCTCACTGATTTTAATAAAGACCAGATGAGAAGGACAAGAACTAGTGTGAAATGAACTGTGTCTAGATTCAGAAAATTAGAGCACAGAATCTAGCTATAACTATGCTAGAATGTCCATGCTTTAAGTTTTAACATCTGAATATTTGAAAAGACTCTGACATAATGTGCACTGCAAAGATATTAGAGAAACTGAAATGAAGACAGACGAAAGTATTTTTTAATATAAAAATGGTCTTTATTTCTTCAATACAAGGTAAACTACTATTGCAGTTTTAAGACCAACACAAAAGTTGGACAGCAAATTGCTTAACAGTCTCCTAAGGGCTGAAAAAAAAGAAACCCATAAAAGCTAAAAGTTATGCAATATTTCAAGTATAACATCTAAAGAAAAGAGTAAATGATCCCTAAACTTAACTAGGTACCTCTGCTGAAAATGTATTAAAATCCACATTTGCTAGGATGCCATCTTACCTTGTTGAGAAACAGAGGTCTCCAGAAACTCAAGTATTCAACAGACTCTTTGGCCTGCTGGTACCAGGAAACTGTTTACTATATGTATAAAATCCTTTGGAGTCAGGCATTCTGACAGACATCCATTTCCTCACATTTTGCATCGCAATTCTGCACTCCAACTTAGACAAGCCCCCCTGCTGTATTTCAAAACCATTTCTTGAATAGTTTACTCATACATCCTTGCGCAAAATGGGAATCGGGAAATGGAATGGTACAGGAAGACAATACAGCCTTTTGTTTAGAAAGTCAGCAGTGCTGGTAATCATCATAAAAATGTTAAGGTTTACCAAATAGGAATGTCTTTCACCTTTCAAACACTTGCCTTTTTTTTTTTCTTTCCCTTTTTTTAATTTTTATTTTAAAAAAGGACACCTGCAGTAGTAAGGAAACTGAATTTGCAAGCACTTGTATTTATAAAAGCACACGCATTCCTCATTTTCTTACATTTGAAGAGCAAGGGAATGTCTGTTTCATAATGTAGTAATAATATGCACAGTTTAAAATATTTTCTATTACAAAATACAGTATACAAGAGGGTGAGGCCAAAGTCTATTACTTGAATATACTCCAAAGTGTTAGCACTGAATCATGTAAAATCACATTACATGGTATGAATAGACGGGAATTTTTACAACTTAAAGGCTCCATTTCATTGGGATCAAAGGTATACTGTTTACTATGTCCAAGAGGCTCCAATAAAACTAGCATATTTCCAAAGAAGCTTTAAAAGATTTACGCACAGACATAGGTCATACCAGAACCTAAAACCCACTGCAATGACTGAGGCTATAGAAAGGATTCAAGAACTAACAAGTGCATAATATACAAACAGAATGAGATGCTTTATCATATTTTGTCCAACATGGGGGAAAAAAAAAGAAAACATCCCACGACAACAAATTGAGGAACTTCTATGCTCCAAACTGCTCCTTTGTAATTCATCCTCTAAAGCTAAAATGAATCCAAAAGTACATAGCCTGTCAGATCTTCATTTTGAGGGGGGCCGGGAGAGGGAACACAACACAACAACAAAAACAAACCCACCTCAACACCCCCACCCACCCCAAGCCTGTCTGCAATATTAATTGCAAGGCATCATAGTGAACAGTTGCAAGAGAGAGTATTTCTGCATAATCATGACTAATTAGCATGCTGCAACCTTTATGTTTAAGACTTATGCAGTCAATTACCAAAACAACTTAAATCCTAAACAAACCCATGTTGCTCTTTTCCTACATCAAGTATGTATTTTGGAAAGAATTCAATCTTCTTTAAGCATATGCACACTGACCTGCACTTTCCTTCCCTAAGATCCTGAAGGGTTTCTATTTCAGTGCAGAAGCAATTTAGTGTCTTGGATCTGAGGTGTATCAGTCTTAAAACATGTTTTGTACTTGAATGTACGTGTCTAACAGTATCTTAATGGGCATTATGTTAGGAGATTTAAGGCTGTATCTCAGTTTGCACAAGAACCAATGATAACTTTAAGGGTTATGTATAAAATTCTATAAATAAAAACAGGAGCAAAAGCTGTTTAACCTGTACACAGACAGCAAGTGGATTAGAAAAGGAAATCAGGAATTAAGTATTTCTATAAAGAATACCATGTATTTTTACTAGAAACACAGATGACAAGTATATACAACATTTAAATCTCCAATTATCTACATACAACTAGAAAAACATTTACAAGGGTTTGGGTATGCAACTAAACAATCAGGTAAAAAAATACAGTTAGAAAAACTAAGCCTCACCAATTTCAAAGGAACAAAAATACAAAAAACTCACTCAAAAAAAAAATCAAGCTAACTCCTAAATTTAATAAGATATCTTGTTTAACACAAAACCAACAACTAACCAAGCTTATAAGCCACATTGTAAATAAAAATTTGAAGAAGTTCTGACAAACTTTTTTCAAAATGCAATCAGAACTGAAATTATTGGCACAGAAAGCAAACAGGGAATGAGGAAAAAAAGACTGTACAGTTTCAAAAATGCTATGTCCTTCTTCCGAAGAAGTAATTTTAACCTGTCAAAACATACAGTCCAGTAGAAATTTTACTTTAAAAAAACAAAACACTACTTCTAAAAAATAAACCTCCAGCTTCTGTTGCTGAAGCACCACCACTCTTAAGTCACTACTTGTTGGGTTTTCTCTTTCAAGACTTTAAAGGACACAGCCTTAAGATATTATTTTCAATGTTACTTACAAAATACCAGTATTTGAAAGAAATAAAGGATTTCCTCACAGACTATTTTGTCCTTTCATCGGCAAAAAGAGATGAAATACAATTGGATGAACAAAGAGCACAGCAGTAGCCATTGTGGCATCATCACCAATCAGTAAATTACCAAACTATTTCCTGAGTGTGCACAGGAAATTGCCACTAACCTTTAATAAACCAAAACCTGGTAAAAATTCTACTACAGATCCAGTTATACATGATGTGCATTAGACATACTCCTTTTTGGTGTCTATCAGGGTCTTTGGATTTTCTGTACATTTTTTGTTTAAGAAAATCTAACAAATGAAATGCACAATAGGAAGAGAGTATTATCTAAATTCCAACACAGTACATCTATCAGTTAAAACAAAGTATTCAGAGAACAAGCAGAAATAAGGGGCTTCATACAGCGACTTCATCTCTCAAGTCACAATGATCGCTCAGTTTAACTTACGTTATTTTCCCCCCTGCTACTCCCTCCCTGCTATTTCCATTGCCAGCAATGGAAATCTATACGCAAGTGAGAAATTGCACTCAGTGTAAAAAGAGCAAGTCTCCTTAAATCTATTTCAATGTGGAGTAAAATATCAGTTCCTGCATAAAATGCTTGTAAGTTCATTTTTTTATTTTAAGATTTAATATATCTATGCAATGGAACATTACTTACCTGCTGCCTCTCCAGTATAAGCTATTCCCCTTGTAACAGCTACAAGGCAGGTTATTTCTTCCTTAAACTTATTACACACAGCAGTAAACAATGTTTTTAAGTAAAGAAAAAATATTACAACAGTACTGTTTGTAACCAACACCTATTCACAAAAAGCAGGAAATGAGTCATGACTTGTTTGATACAACTTTCAGTTTTACAAAATTTTAAAAGGCAGTTTTCATTTTCAAACAGGATTAAACAAACATGTTAAATATCTTCTCAGTAGCAAATAGTTCAATAAAGACCAGTGATCCCATGTATGAGGAACTGAGGTACACAATTTAAGGAAAAAAAGGGGGAGAGTCTGAAGCTGTCGCCAAGTCCAACAGCATCAACCTGGCTGCAGGAAAACTGGCTGAGTGGCAGGTGACAAAAATATGAGAGCATTTCAGACTTATGCAAAACTTCTGCGGTTGCACAGGCTACTGATCCCAACTCAATAAAGCATAAGAGTCATGCAGGTAAGCAAAGAAGGTACTTAAAGCTTATGTTTACATTCCTTGAAATCTATGGAATGCAAGCACATGCTTTCAATGCTCTGGAAAACCAAATGGATTTAAGTGCTTTCCTGCACAGGGTAACATTTAAGGTTGGCTGTAAAAAAAAAATCTTCAAAATCGGTAAAAAAAAAAAAAAAAAAAGGAATCAAGAGTTGTTTAAGAGTTGCCTCTTAAAGCCATCTGAGGTCTTGAAACTTAACTTAAAACATTAAGTGCAGCTATTCGAATGAGTGAAAACTCCAAGAATAAATTCGTTGCATAACAATTTACAATAGACTAAAAGTGAGCCTTTGTGCAAGGCTGCCAGAAACTAAGTTTTCACAACTTACATGAACTTTCTATTCACTCGCATTTCACACTTAATGAAACCGAAAACAAATTATTATAATTTGAAGTCAACTTTCACTGTGAGCTCCAATAATTTGTTTTTAGGTAAATTTACAAAACCTCATCTGACATTTAATTAGTGCCACTTTTTGCTAAGACATTTAAATATTGCCCATTACTGAACAAGGACATACAAGTGTACCTTCTCTTTTATGTGCATGTGTGAATAAACCCCGAGGTATTAAGAAAATACCAAGCCCATAAAGTCTGAAAAATGGGAACATCTGGTTTCTTCTGGCACATTTCTAATATACAACTATGTACAGTCTGCTACGGCCTTGGGGGTAGAGGGGGAACACACACAAGCACTATTAAAATAAAACTGTAAACAACTGCAGGGTTTTCTTTTGTTTTGTTTTAAAGCTAACCTTTCCACCCCTTATTATGGACAGTTTAAGTTCATATGAACAGTTTAAGTTAATATAAACTGTCGTGTCAATCAGGATCAAGGCTGTATGAGACAGAAAATTTTCAGCGTGCTAAAACCACAGACCTGAGACCACCTCTCCTTGAAACAGACCACAAAGAGCTGCAGTTTTTACAGTTTTATATGTCAATTAGCAAATTCACAAGCCACCTAGGTAAACACTGCTAGAAAGCAAAATAGCATTAAAGATTTTATGTAACCACCTATTTTCATATAAAAACTGAACGTGAGAGCAACATTAGTATGTTTAACTCACTGAACGCAAGATTAGGTTGAGGCATATGCAAGAACTATTGCGATGTTTTTAAAGACAGCATCAATGTTTTCATTGTAACATTATCTTTAAATATTGCTGAACACAAGACTTTCCCTGAGGTGTAAACATCAAATAACTTGAACAGCTTTACACATCAGCCCCATTAAACAGTTTATTACAACACTACATCTACTGTAATCAAAGTGGTGCTGTGTACAGACATTATCATATGAACAGTTTAACATGAACAAACTACTATAAAAACAAGCATTTACTTGACTTTTTCCAATTGCTTGCACATTATAATTGCCAAATGTATATAACCAGTAATAAAGTTGCAAAAGCTATAAGGTTTAAATCACACAGGTTTCCCTCAAATAAAACAGTTAAGCAACATAAAAAAGTAAAAGAGCTACTGGTTACCATGTATGCAGATTTGCTTTATTCAGATCTATTCCTGTTCATTTTATCCATGAATCCTTACAGGCTCAGTTCAATCACATGAAGCAAACTGCTGGACAAGCATCTTTCCTTGAAGAATGTATCTTGTCTTGCACGCTGTTCCTCTTCCTTCAGCTGTAATGTGTCAAAATTTGTGATGTAGATTTTGCTAGTCCCCATAATACATAGAAAATTGTTGCCTTATCTATACATACACAAGTCGTGCATCTACGTCACCATAATGTAAACTAACACAAAATACCCAGAAGCAGTAGCTACTTGCGTGTGCACGAAATTGTCTTCTAATACAATAGTTAAAAATAAAATTAATGTTCTTGTACAACAAAGTTGAAAGAGTATCAATTTCACAGTTGAAGTATTGAACGATAAAGGAAGAAATAGCTACTGTTCCTGTGACTGATAGAAACATTTATATAGAACATTTCCTAAGGTATGCATTCTACAAGAGTAAACTAACAAGCACATAAGGTAATTTTACCACAGCTAGATTTTTTACATTTTTACCTGCCCACTTACAGAAGTTTTAAGCTGGTTTGACATTTAAGTAAGGCACTGATTGCATAATGAAGTGGATGGCTCACAGCTCATTAACATTTAAAAGTGCACAGAAACTGATACCAGTACTTCAAAATTTTCAGACTAGCAGCAAGCAGGATGGGCTTCACACAGCTAAAAATACACGCTTGCAGTTTAATCACAAGAACCCACTTTTCAAATAATACAATATAGATTTGCAGGTTTCCTCACCTACTTGCCCTAGAAAAAACCCCAAGCCCTACTTCCTACTCTGATCTATTTTGGCAAATTAAGGAACCACACCAGAGTTAATTACTCTAAGAGTTCACAAAATACTTGGGATGGTATAATTCCATACACTGGATTTCAGTTGAATTCCATTACAAAACAATTAGCTATCTTCATTTCATTAATAATTCACAATTTCAACATTCAGTAATTTCAAAATAGTTTAAATCAAATTGTTCAAAAAACCAACACATTAAATTGTTCATTTGAAAAACAAGACATTTAGAGGAGCAATTTCGTGAACGTGCACCAGTACACAGCTGTCAAATATTCTTCTACCAGTATAATAATTTCAAAGCAGTTGGGAAAACAAAGCACTCAATTTTTGCATGAACAATTGACACATTTCTTCTTCCTTTCCTCAAAGTGACTTTTAATAATAAAAACTTAAAAAAACCCCCGTATAACCAAGTAGGGTCTATACGCTACAATATGCACATAAATTAGTCCAAATCCAAAGCAGTAACTGGAATTTCTTTTCTTATTCGCAGACTTTGTTCCCAAGACATGGCTGTACTGACCAGCAACTACTTTTGGGGAAGTTCCTTCCCCAGAGACCAAAGTTTCCATAGGCGTTTTTAATTAGTAGCAAAGTGACAAAGTGCTGTCTCCACCAGAAGATGTGTTCAGAGTTGCAAGCTAAGTTAGCACAGACAGGGGAGAATCTCATTTTTTTAGTGGAGAAAGTAAGTATATGACAGCTGTGAGACTGCATGTCAGAATTTGCTGCTCTCATACAATTGCTGTGGCAAGAATTATGGATCTTTAAGACTTCTGTGGCAACAGTTAACAGATCCAAAGCACCATTTATATGACTTATAATACTAGCATAAGAAAACTTCACTTCTTGGGAATAATTTGCTAGATTTCTAAGGGTACTTATGGATCTACCGGAACTTTAAAGAATGCATAATAAACTGGACTTAGGATTAATACTTTTCAGTATAGGGCTCTTAAGATGGTCAGCACCACACTGAACCTTCACTTTGAAAAACATGACCAACTAAAATCCAAAGTAGTGTACATTTTGTTTCCAAGTATTCTGCCACTGTATTTTGGCAAAACCGGAAACCTTTGTGGTTCCAAAAAAAAAGAAATAAATCCGTATGGATTATACCTTCATGCTCAGATCTTTTCATTATTCTACAAGGAAGTAGAATATTGAAGTAAAAAACAACTTTTAAAAAAAAAAAAAGATTAAATCTCTAGTCAGTACTGCTCGGCAATGCTGTTTTCCATCTGCCTCAAGCTCATATAAGCTATCCGTCCCAAGCATGTGTTAGGTTTGTACAATTTAACACCATACAGCAATCAGTTTCTCAACATTTCTACTAATAAACCCCAAATTTCAGACTTAACTGTTAAATAGTTATTTTGTGGTTTAAAAGTTAGGGTTCTACGCCAGAACATATCACAAATGAAATCCCAGAACTTAAGTGATTAAACATTTTTGTATTTATGCAAGATGCAACTTGAGCATTTTTTTTCCCACAAAGACAGACTCTTACAACAAAACCCAAAAGATTTCTTACATAAAGCATCTTGCAGTAGCAACGCTAATTTTTTCCCTTTAATTCCAATTATCCAAATAAGCATGTAAAAGCTTTAAACAGCTTTTAGATGTGTTAAAATTCTACAGTATTTTAAAGCTGTATGTGCATACACCCATCAAGTTTAATTATAGTAGTGTAGCAATTTCTGATATTTTCAGAGACTGAATTTCAATGTCCCAACATGTTCACATTTCAGTAAAATGCAAGATAAACATTTGTCATCATATCCTAACAGCTCCTAAGAATTACTTCACGTAATTCTCCTTTATTTTACTCTATACATAAAGAAAAAAAATACACAAAGCAGAAGTCCCACAGAAAGTATCAGCTTAAAAGCCAAAATTTGTTTTACCTTAACCTACATTCCAGAACATCACAAGCCTCCAAATACTGTGATGCTTTAGCTATAACACAGTTAGAAAGAAGGAATTTCAAACTTGACTCTGTATTTTTCTTTCTGCATGTAAGCTGAGATACATATGTGATTCTGTCCATCATACATGTACAATCAGACTATTTTACCACCACTAGCACCTTCTTCCATTTGTTGCATTTTTCCACCCCTATTATTATTGTACTTACCTGGTATCTTTGTTCAATCTTAGTGTGTAATTTAAGATCAACACCAGAACAATTTCCTGATTTTATAAATAATTTTAAATAGGAAGAAAAAGAACGCTTCCAAACTAGTTTCACTCATCATATGCCTTTTTTCTACTATCCCAGCCTGTCTATTCACCAAAAATAACTGATGAACAGAGAGGTGTGTTCAGAAAACTCAATCTTTAGTTTACAAATTAGAAGATGTGAATTATTGGCAAGTATCTTTCACATTAATATATGAGGAAGACACAAAAAGGTAGATCAGGCTGCCACAGAAAAACATAAAAATGAAGAGATCTTTTTTTTTTTTTGGTAAAAAAGAAATCTTAGTTCTCAAACCACAATGAGCAAAGCAAAAAAATGACTTTGTTCATTCTTTGGAGAAGACTGCATCAAACCAACATTTTCACTGGCAAGTAACTTATTTATGTTTCAAATGCTATAAAGCCTTAAAAGTTTCTTGGGGAACCTCCACACAGCTCAAATTTGTCAAAACTACTGATTTCACAAACCAAAGGAAAAAAGCACAGGATGTAGCGAATACAAAAATATAAGCGTGTCTAAAGACACCTCAGAAGACAACAAAATTACAGCAACATGTTCATGGAAAAAATTAAAGTTATGCAGTTATGCATTTGAAAATAAACAGAGTAAGATTTTCAGTTCATTTTCCCAATCATGTCTTCACCCTCAAGAAAATGAGAGAAATCACTGAACATTAAGAAACAAACTATATGTTTCTGTAAAGCACCAGAATAGCCATGAAATAGGCTTTAAGAAGCACAGAAAACAGTGGCACTGCTTACCTCTTTGACTCTACAATGGATTTCAAATCCTGAATCAGATGCACAAGGCATGATTTCTCTGATGAATGCTAAATGCAATAGAATAGTGCCAGCCCCACATATGTGCTTCCTCAAAAATACACATTTAAAAAAAAAATGAGAGATCAGGTAAATAGTGTTCCTAATAGCTTAATACTAAGAAGATCTGAAATAATCCTAGACAGGTACATATACCCAGGTCTTGAACAGTGCTACGACACAGTTCACGTAAAAGTTCTGTTATTAACTAGAAGCTTATTATTAAAATAACTTAGAAAAATACGCATTTTCCTATTCATTTACAAGGTTTCTTAAAAGGCTAATTTCATGCTTCACTTGATGTTTAAGTGGTTGTTAACACACTGTTACAGGGCAGTTCCTACTTATACAAGCAAAAATATAATGAATATTACTTCAACTATCAGTACCATTTCCCCTCCTACTGACACCAAAAAAATTCCAATCATGTTAGTTCTTAGATCACTCCAAAGCTGGAACTATTTCAGAGAGAGCTGAGAGGAGTTTTTGAAGAAGCCTCAGAAGCACATTAGATTTTAAATTATTTTGCTTACAGTGGTTTGAGAGCAGAAAAATCAGAAAAAAACATGAAATATGGAATACAAAGTCTACATACATATCAACTGTTACAATGTTAGTGTGTTTTTGTCTTTGCAATTCAGTCCAAATCCAGTTTAAATAGGAAATAATCAATCAACCCAATAACAAAAACATAAAATGAAAAACTTAACATTCAGCAGTTATAGAAGTTCAGACAGATTAAGATTGGGACAATGTATCAGCTAGAAATACATCATTGAGTATCAGTTAAACTAAAAAAAGTTTCTATCTAAAAAAAGTCAGGACTCATGCTGATGAAGTTACATTAGTATTCTGTTTGTACACATTAATTTTGCTGTTTATCTTTCTAAATACCATTCTAATGGATCCTTAGTTTTCTTGACTAATACAGGTGAGACATTTGTTTTAAATCCATTGTTCTCTTTTATACCTATAGGCTTTCTACAAGCAAAGGCAAGATGTTTCAAGGAAACATTCAGTTTATAGTAATTCTGTCGAATGGATTATCAATGTACACGAAGCCTTACTCAAGTGAAGGCGCAAAAGTCTTGGAAGAATTTCATTTTATAACATGAAGTGTACAAACAGAAGTGTAAATACCTGCTAAGGTACATCTAAACTTTTTAATAGAGTTTTATTATTACGACCACATTTAGTAAGTTATTCCAATTTAACCCATCTCTATAAATGTAATACAGTACAAACTGAATTTCACTGTATACAAAAATGTTCACAATGGACCTTTAAAATTCTTCTAAACTAGATGTGTAACACTTCAAAAAAAATGCCAGTACAGTATCACAGTTATGACTATAGGTACACAATAAGGAGAAGTATAGGTGCCATTCATAGGGTGCAGGCACAGAGGCAACTTTATGTTATCTGGCAAAACACAGTAATATGGGGAGTAACTCTTTTCAGCACTGCTGATATTTATTAAATGACTGAGACTGTTAAATCCGTTTATGAATATTAATCAATGTAAAGAACGAAACAAAAAAATGTATGGCAACATACATCTTCGTGAAAATGAAACATACAAACCAGGAGATAACTATTTCTCATGTGTGTGTGTATATAAATATATAAAAACAAAACTACAATAAAGCCCTTCATTAAGACAGCAACAAGACAAAATGTTTACAACTTAACTTTAAAAAAATACCAAATGCTTTCATTTACATGCAGAATACTAAGTTTGCCCTTTAAATCAAGTTCTTAGGACCTATTTTCTTCTTTGCACAAGGGAATTCTCACCTATGCAACCCCTCTGGAAAGCGAAGAGAAGTCCCAGCACACAACAAAGTTGAAGTTGCATACATAAATCCCACCTGAACTGAGACTGAAACCACAGTCTCACTTTAAAATTGTGCTTTGGAAACTATAAAATGCAACCTAATGCTATTTGATATGTTTTCTTGGGGTGACAGAGTAGGGAATCTGTACTTAGCACAACAACTCTGTATCTACATGCACAACACTAAATACACAAAAATTAAAGCTAGATTAATAAAGTATGCCAAGGGGAAAAAAAAATTATCTTAAATTCCAGGTTATTAACAATTTTTAGTATGGCTTGCTCATCTCCACCAGAAGGAAGACACTCTGGAAATGCATCCATCACTCAGCTCAATGGTTACCTCCTATTAATAACAACTGTTTGCAAATATCACCACCACTCATTTCTCATAAAAGGTAAAAATCCAGTTCAACAAAAGAAATTGCATTTACTTTTGTTAAAACTGTATTTTTATGTTCTGGTATTTTAGAATTAAGAACCACAGTTGCTATTTTTATGCAATTTCAGAAGTATTTCTACCAATCCACTTTTCATAGCAAAAAGTAGCATTAGCAGATATATACTGCCAACTTTTACCTTCCTATTTAAGCCTTTGACTCCCCTTCCCTAGGTCAATTACTGTTTTGTGTGTCCTGTTGGTGTATGAACCCAAGACAACACCCCACTTAATACTCAGTACACTAGAGCATTTAATATCAGAATTTGTTCTTTCCCAAAGTAGTCACTGACACAAAAGCCTGACTGAAAAACTGACATTTAACTAATACAAAATTCTATTTTCACTTAGGAGTATACTACATTTTGTATGATTTCTAAAATGTTTTGCACTAAACTTCTGTAAATGAACTTCCATCAATAAATACCACATGCAAATCTGGAAGCTAAATATGAGGGTAAATGTAAGAAATGGAAGTTGGGCAGACAGGCAAGTCTGCAAGCTTCAATTTTAGTGTAGATGTAGAGGGAAAGGGAAAAAGACTGCTGCAGAGAAACTAATACGTAGGTTTTTTCCAATTGTCAAATATAAGGAACCACGGGTAGCTTGAATTCCCAATCCTCAAAATGGTACATTATATAACGTGATGAACATTTCTATGTATTTTAAAGCTCTCAGCAGTACACTGAAAAAAGCATTATTTAGCATGCTACTCTGTAGCTATCTAGACATTTTATGCATGCAAGACTGCAGATACATGAAATAAAAGAACACATTAGTTTATGAACAACCAGCAAAGAAACAATCCTTGTATAATACATTTGTTTACTAGTCTTCAGAAAACAACTTTGCTATCAGAGTGGGGAGGAAGTAAAAAATCAGGGTGGTGAGGAACAACTGATCATAAATCTTATTGAAAATAACACCTGAATTTAGCTAAAAGGCAGAAGATACTGACAGGTCACATTTCATAAAATAAAGAGCAAAGTCTGGGTATATTTCCTGAATTTGAGTAAAACTCACTGGAATAAAAAAAACACAAACAAAACACACAAAAAACCAAAACAAAACAAAAAAACAAAGCAATGCCATACTTATGCAAGGACAGCAACTGTATGTACATGTGTTCCCTAAATTGAAATAATCCACACATGACATCTGAAGGGCTAAATGCTGCAGTCCTTACACAAGCACATTTTTTAAATGCAAGATTAGTTTTTTACAATACAAATAAGAAATACAACCATAAATTTAATACAAACTTCTAAGACTATAAAAAAAAGCAGATTTACCAGTCTGGGTTACTGCTTTTTTTAAGAGTTTGTATAATTGCATTTCATACAATCTGCAAACATTTAATACCACCTAAAATTAAAAAGGCAGCATGCAAACTGCAGAAGATAATCACACAAATACTCCCTCCCAAGACCAGTTACCTGTTGTTACTTACCTACATTCATGTCAGATGCTGCAAGAAGAAAGTGATTCAGTACATACTGCAGGACCATTTAAATACAGATATTAATGGTGTAAATAATCCCAAACCTAGAGTAGTTATTTTTAGTAAGTCAGTAACAGTGAAGTTCAACAACATGAAACAAATGCTCACCTTCTTTAACGATGACGATATTCTCTCTCTCTGTCTCGTTCTCTGTCACGATCTCTGTCGCGATCACGATGCCTCTCTCTTTCACGGCTTCTTTCCCGATAATAGTCATCATGACGATCTCTACTACGTGATTTGTGGCGCCTACTTTTTTCTCGTGACCTACTGTGGTCCCTCTCTCTGGATCGCTCACGTCTTCTAAAAGAAATTACTTCATTAAATTTTTCTTGAAAATACAAGCCAGCCACATGCCAATTTTGTATTCAGTTTACGAGTACAAATTTCATCAAAAAAGGACATGACAAATATCTGTTCACTGTGATGCAGGTATGATTTTGTATGTAACATGAAAGATAGCCACCACCTTTTATACCAGCTAAGAACTCAGTTACAGACAGTAAGGTGCATCCACTGTCTAATCTATCAAGGAAAAGTCAGGAAGTACACACTCAGAATGGAGGACGAGATGGCTGAAATCACCTGGGGGGAGTACACCATACCTCAAACAATCACTACAACGTGGCTGCTAATCTGTGCACTGAAAGTACGTGCCAAAACCAGCTGTCTTTGTGTTTTTAATATTCAAGGCCAACTATACTACTGCTACAGTAGCCAAATGAACTGCTGGCTCAGTGTTTGCCCTAACTTTGAAAGGAGCATTACTTAAGTTTTGAAAGAAATACCAATCTCTTATTTGTATTAGGTAGAAGAGTTCATGAATTTCAAATCTACCTACTCTCAATTTTTAGTTGTATGAAAAAGGACAACAGCAAAAATCATTCTGCCCAGCTTCTTTTCCCCCCAACTCAAGTGTATTTCTACTGGGACAAGTGTGAAGAAAATTACTTTTAAGCAAAATGAAAATTGGCATCAAATATCCTCAATCTTAATTTTCAACAGCAAAGTCTAATAAAAGTTACTACTGGACATCTTAATTACTAAAGGATAATTCTATTTTGAAGCTTACACAGTGCAAGAGTACCATGGAGGAAAGGATACTAAATAAAACTAAGAGTTAAATTTAAGCTAGTCAGATCAATTTTGAAAAGAGGGTTAATTAAAAGGCAGCTACGTTCGGGCAATCCCTATTTGGTTCTTTCACATATTTCTTGTGCAACTCAGCAAATCACTACATTTCTTACATTTCTTTACTATTTTCTTTTCTGGGAACTAGTCCTGTGCTACACCTTCCCTTTTATAAGTAAGGGCAGATGGAAAAGGAAAGTTTTACCTGGATCCAGAACCATAAGACTTGGACTCAATTCCATGAAGGCAGTCCTGAAGAGAGCTAATAAGTACTTTACAGCGATCATCCGCAGATACTTTGGACTGTTTAATTAAGGAAATTGCAGTTACCAAGGTCTCTATAGCACTTCCATAGTCCCCTGAAAATGACAGAAGATCCTGATCAGAAAATTGTTCAAATTAAAGCAAAGATTTTTTTCTGTAATAGTATTACTATTTCTAGTATCTTCTCTTCAACAGCCATCCAGATAATTTCCTGTAGAACCAAATATTAAAATACCGTTCAGGTCAGTACTCAGAAGGCATTCTCAGAAACTAGCTGGAGCACAGTACAGTATCAGTTATAGGCTGTACCTAAATTCAGCCTGTTAGGAAAATGTGGCTTCAGGGTTGCCAGTTTCCCAATGCAAAAACTATAAACTCTTTTCAGTTGGGTAGAATGGCAAACACATAAATTGAGTTTTACTAACCAGCACTGGCATCTGATACAGCTCTCGAAATGGCACTGCTTGAGATCGCCCTATTTCTATTCATGATTTCTTCAAATTCTGCTTCACTTAGAGGTGTCCTTGCAGCATCCATTTCTCTGCAAGCAATAAAACTAGTATTTAAAAGATTAAGAAAAACTTCAGAAGATATCATTGCAGTTTTAAAAATCCAAGTTTGCAACTTTAAGCAAAGTGACAAACAGAAAAGAAAGCAGGATCTGGGTTTGGTTTTGGGTTTTGTTAAAGACCATGTTACAGTATAAAATCCTGAAAGCTAAAAAGAAAACAAAACAAAACAAAAGATAAAAAACAATTAAGACATTGCTGTATAAACAGACTTATTGTTGTTCATCCCATCTATTTTGAAGCTTCAGCACCATTTAATACGGTGCTTTACAAATATGTATAATTTTCATAAAATCCTTGAAGGTATGTAAACAGATACAATCCCAATTGAATGGATGTGGAAATACATGTACATAGGCAATGCGACTTTGAGCAAAATTAGAGATCATTTTTATAACAATACTGGAATTAGAACTATATGATCCTGTTTCCCAGATTTTAACTAAGACCAGAATGCTATAACTTATGAAAAGCATATATAGTTTATCATCTTTAAACCACTCAATTTTCTGAATGATACTTCAACATTTTACAACCCTTTTTTTTTTTTTTTTTTTTTTTTTTTTGGTCAAGTTCA
>NW_010542683.1:27203-32223 GCF_000687285.1 Phaethon lepturus
CAAGTTCAAGGTGCTCCAATTTGATCTCAAACCAGTCACAGTAAGGAGGAAACAATAAAGCAGAATCCTCATACTCATTACACTTTAATTATTAGCTACCTAGATAGGGTTTCCAAAGTAACAGAGTTAACCTATACAAAAGTTTTCCCAAAATTTTTGCAGTGTCCTATTAGCCAGTCTCTGTATCATATACAAAATTTGGAGAAATGTGTTAGAGACAAATGTTGAGACTGTTAAACTGGCCCACTGCTTGATATTTCTAGAACAGTGTTAGTTCTTCCGGTAGAAAGAAAATGCAGAATAATAAGCAATGCTATCCTCTTAATTGCAAGAAGTGGAACAAGATCCTATAGCCAGTTTAGCATAAGAGGAAATGTCTAAAAATTCATACCTCCCTGAGTTTTGAGTATTATTTTTCGTGTGCCTCCCATAGAATGGAATATGTAATTTTTCTCTTATGGACATGTTATTTCCAGTGAAACGCCTATGATATATAATTAATGACAATTTAAATAGTTATGGATGGTAGTTTTAACATCATTAATGAAAATACTGGACAGTAAGTTATACTGTCCTATTCCCACTCCTTCCCTCCCCAGACATTCTATAAACTGCAGACAACCTCAATTTTGTCCATCAAAAAACAACCAACACCTTATTGTTTTATAATTATTTCAGGCAGTTAAGCCAAATGTTTGAATTTCTATAGTTTCTGTACGAACACAGTATGTACAGATGCATGGGGTTTTTTAAACTATGTGATAAAAGAAGAATCAAAGCAAAGGGTCTTTGCAGAAAACATTTTAAGCAAGAGAAGTGTCTCATGCTAGCAGTAAAATCACAACTGAAAAATCCAAATGGAACTATGTAAAAAGCATATTTCTTACAAAATATCCCAAAATTTTCTGTGACAAATACAAATATGATGGAAAAAAAAAATAAATAAATAGCAGCAAGACAGAAATGCTTGAAAGCACAGATGAAAAAGATGTTTCAAACAAGATCTGAAAAACTTGACAAGGCAAGTCAGAGAGACTCAAAAACTCTGTACCAGATAGGATTAACCATAGGAAAAGCCACTGCTACAAACAGCAAGATTGCACCAAATGAGCAGAAGCATCTTGACAGGAAAGGAAGATAAAAGTCTTGCAGTAAATTCACACCTGGCTTTTGAGGCAAAGACTAATTTTTAATTGAATCCTGAAGAAAAAAGGGACAAGCAGAGCTGCTGAAAGATGAAAATGGCATGAGCTTGGTATGGCACTGTACTCAACATATGCACATATTCAAAAAGGCTAACTCCAGTGCATTCTAAAAAGACAGCTTGCAAAGCACAGTGATAAAAGTCAGAATTTCAAGTTAAGACAGAAGCACAACCAGAAGCTGCTGGTTCTGTGAAGAAGTGATATGTAAGTTTGCACGTAGAACACATGGAATGATGACACTGCCAAATACAAACAGTGAAGATAAACAGTTCAGAGCTGAAAAGGGAAAGTGAAATTACTGGTGTTGCATTTCAGGATTTTCTTACTGCTACACACATGTTTCTGAGAGGTATTTCAGTGACAGAAGTGAAAGGGGGCAAATTAGAAGACTGTTGGGATCCCTTCCAGCGCTATTTTTCATTATTTCTAACATTTGCATTAAAAGGGAAAAACAAATGCTTCCTACAAGAGGAGTAAAATCTGCTACCAAACACATAACACCAAAAGCACTCACCTTCCAGGTGGCCCATAGTCACCTCTGTCATATGGTGGAGGTCGGCCATATGGATCTGTCGGAGGTGGGCCACGGCTGTCTGAAGTAGGTATGCCACTATTGGCAGGTGGGGGGAAGAAAGCTGGATTCACATGTGGTGCAGGTGGAGGAGCACCTGGAGGTGGCCCAGGGAGATGTGGAGGAGGAGCAAGAGTCAGGGGTGGCCCAAGAGGGCCAGGTGGACGAGGGGGAAATGGACCCGGAGGTGGAGGTGGACCCTGCTGAGGTGGTGGCGGACCTGGTGGTGGCCCGTAGCCTGGAACTGGTGGTGGAGGGCCTGGAGGAAGTGGCCCAAGTGGAGGCTGACCAAAAGGCTGTCCTGGAAACAGAACTGGTGGTGGTGGACGGTCACCACGATTAGGAGGTCCAGCTAATGGAGGTGGGAGGACCTGACCAGGAGGTGGAGGGCCTGGTGGGCCTGGTGGGCCAGGAGGACCTAAAGGTGGACGTGGGGGAGTTTGTCCAGCTAAAATAAAAAATAAATAAGTAAATAAATAGGGTTAATAAACATAAAGAATTAAAAGACATACCAGAATAGTTAAAATTCTTGCCTTTTTTTTTAATTCTTAAAAACAAAACAAAAAAACCCCGAAACAACCCTCACTGAACAATTTGCAACTTACACAAGACACATATGGTCTCACTTTGGGTCTACTAGCTTAGAAAATTTTTAACAGTTGCTTGACTATCAATATTTAAAGAGAACAACATTAACTAGAAAACTGACAACCCGCCCCTCCAATCACTTAATCACCCGCTATTGTTACTAAAACCCCCAAAAGCTTACAAAAACTAGAAAACATTGCATCCTACTTATACCTGCAGCTAGTCTTTCATATGGGGCATAAGATATAATATATATTAAAAATATGGGAAAAGCTATATTGGAGAAGGTAAGATAAATGCAGTATCCAAACCTACTTTCAGGTCCTCATTAGTGGTTTTTCAATTTGATCCTGTCCCTTTGACTATTAGTAGACAATCTACCTCTAAATGACATTAAAAATACTTAAGCTGAAATGAGAGCCTCACTGCAATGCAAGCCTGATTGTTTAACAGAGATTTCTCCCATATCAGATACTGGACTAAATACGAACACCTCCTCTTCAAATCTGTGGCATTCTAAGTGCCAACTAACTGACCTTTCAGCAGGCATGAATCAAAGCTGAGTTTCTGATGATGTGCAAACTTGTAATGCAGTAAGGAAAAGAGTTACTTTACGCTCTGCAACACGGGCATTCTCACCTCATACAGCAAACTGGAAAATCTGAACTAGACTGCACTAAAGACTAGTCTACTTGCTAACATGAGCTATCTTAATTTTTTCATACTTTAAAAATATGTACAATGACAAGTTATAAAGACTGTCTCTAAAAAATGTTGTTATACTGCTGTCAAATTTCTGAATTACAACTCTGTTCGACAAAGAAATTATCGAATCCTACAATCCAGCTGTGAACACTGATCATAGCACATTACTACACATAGCACTATAATTCCCCAAATAAGTATGCTGCATTAATACAAGAAAACACACATGAAACTGAAATTCCACGTATGAATTATTTTACCTGGGAAAGGTGGTGGTGGCCCTCCTGGCCCTGCTGGTCCAGGGAATCTGTCTCCACCTGGAATGGCACCTGGAAAACGACCTCTCCCTCTGTTACTAGGTGGAAATGCTGCTCGTGAGCTTCCTCCTGGGGGACCAGCTTTACCTTCCCCAGACATCTGGCCAGACTGTGTGGCTGCAATGGAAAAGCAAAAGTATAATTATATAAAGCAAAATAGGTTAAAGCTTTTCAACTTTTGATTGAAAGTTTTACGCAGCGCTAAAGCATGACCTTATGAATAGAAACTTGTTTCCTCTGTACCCAAATCCAAAGCTATCTGGGGAGGAAAAAGTGCTTTGCTAAAATATGTCAGTGTTCCTGTGTCCCCATACTAATGGGATAACCTCTGGGGAGACCATCAGTCCTCCCTTTAGTGGAGCCTAAGGCCACAAAGGAACACATTTACACGTTAGGACTAGGAAGCGCAAGACAAGGTGCTGGAGGAAAGCACAACACAGAATCTCTCTTCCCCATTTTACCAGAAGCACAAGTTATCCAGACGTCAGAATTTAGTCTGATTGGTCCAAAAATGTTAAATTTCAAAATGCTGTTGTGCTTTTAAAAAAATAATTAAATCCACAAGAAAACGAGAAAATAAGAAAGCTTCTCCAACTGTAAGACAAGAGTTTCACAAAGCTGCAACCCTCTTTCAAGTGAGTGCTCTCTCTTGACAAAACAACAGATCTTAAGTATATTAAGTGATTCCCCTTACTGGAAGTACTTTATAGGTATTTTAAACCATGTAGAAATTATCAGATGCTGAGAGAAAAGCTGCAGTACTAATTTTGGAATAAATTTCTATTTTTGCAAGACAGTACGTGAGAAAGGCTTACTTTTCCTTGATTGCATTTCGAACTGACTCAGAAATTGCTTATTACATGGAGTCACAACAGGATTCTGCCCATGCAATTCTCTTTTAGGCAATAAATCCATTAATTTTTTGGAAGATGCTTCTGATCCCACACCCACAAGGGCAAACCTAAAAGAAAAAGTTACATCACAGTTTTTCCACTTCCTGGATATCCCGATGCCTCATGAAAAAGGTTACACACAGTAAGCAAAAGAATACTTGAAAACTACATACAGAAACAGTCTCACAGGTTTTAGTCCAATTTTCAAACAGATACAATAGTTCATTCTAGGACACCTAAGAACTACCATAAGTGCAAGTACAAGATGCATCAAAATATATCACAACAAAAGCAACTTTTTGGTACAGTATCAATATACAAATACATACAATCAAGTTTATTATTAAGCATTCAGTGTGTTCTCATTACTATTAAGGAGAGAGAAAGGCACATTCATGCAAGGAGGATTAGGTTGCCAGTGAAAAATGGGCTCAAGCACTCATTTTCAACAGTTAACAGAAAATAAAGCATGTAAAGAAAGATTTAATAATGGAGGTTGTGGGAATAGTATTTACACTATGAGGAACAACAAGTATCACCTCCACAGTAACTGAAATCTAGGAATAGAGTCTTAATGAAGATTGCCAACGAGATTTAACTCACAAAATGAGACACACAAAACCGTCAGAAAAATGTATGCGTGAAATTTAAGTCATTAGTATGAAATTATACATCCAAACATTGTCGGATATCAAGAAACAAAGATTCACATACTGACAGCTACGAAAATTGAGAACTCTT
>NW_010542683.1:32254-42975 GCF_000687285.1 Phaethon lepturus
CTTTCCCCATTTCCACCCTCCCAAACTTCAGCCCATTTACAAAAAAAAACAAAAAACCAAAAAACCTCACTAAAACCCACACCAAAACAAACAAATGAGAAATTCTTACCCTTTAGACTGGCCATTAGCACGATTTTCAAAAAATTTTATCTCCAAAATATCATTTACCCCCAGGGAGTGAACTGCTTCAGTTAAGTCTTCATCTGTTGTCCACTGAAAAATATTTTTAATATTAAACTATGAAAGCTTATCTAATACACCATGAAAAGGGCAACTAAGTTTTCCATGCCTTTTTTTTTTTTGGTGTGTGAAATTGGTCAAGAGGAGTACTTTATTCAGGCTATCAATATTTTCTGTCTTTTGGAAAGCAGTCATTCATATTTTACAATTCTCAGAAAATTAATTTTTAAAATACACACACTTCCCTATATGCTACATTGCATCAAATTATTTGAATTTAAGTAACTTTTATTTCTGAGAGTGCAAGGCTTCAACTGAACTATTTCAGTACCTGTTACTTTTTCCACACCTGATCCATTTTTTCTCCCACAGATTCTATTATTTACACACAAAAGTCAATTTTAAATGCCATGTTAACCAGGTGCTCTTTACAAGAACTTTGACTAATGAGACCTTTGTGAACTACGTATTATTTGCACAAAAATAGCAGGATTTACAGAGAAAAGAAGGGAAACTAGTACAGAAACTATGGTCAGAAACAACTGCTTCTACTTAACCAAACCTACTTCCTCTTAAGTACTACATAAAGTTTAACAATTTCACTCATATCCAAAGATACACAAATACACCAATACTTATAATTGTCTTCCTACTTCTGTAACTCCATCACCTCTTTAAATTTCATATGGGAAGTGCAAAGTAGGTTTTCAAGATTCTGAACTACTTATCTGAACTCTCTCAAATCAAGGCTTCTGTTAGAAATTCAACAAATTACTCTCCCCAGAGCTAAATGCAAAGAAAGCAAACACAGTAACAATGATAAAGTAAATAAATGCACTTTTTGTGTATAACTTCATTTGTGATGCCAAATAATGAGTCATAGGTACAAACTGCTGCACACTGGGCCACCTGCTTTAGAAATTGTGACATTTGACTTGGATTTCAGCTAATTCATGTGTGTTTTACTGATTCCATTCATACATTTTAGAATGGTACAACTGTTAAGTCAACTGCACCTTTACTTACCTATTGGCTCCTGAAATTAGGGTACTGTAGTAAGTAATGAAAAAACACCTAAGCACCCATAAAGCAGTCTTTTCCAAGTTTAGCACTAGTAAGAAATTAATCAGATGGGAAAAAGCCCTGAATGACGCTTTTCACACATGGGCTTGGAAGAATGCAATTTCAGGTAAACAGATATAAACTCCGGTTAATTCAGCTACTGACCAGCTCTTGCACTTTCTTTGCTTGACTGCAATTGATTTTAAAATGCTCTAATGCTAACAGTAATTGTCTTAAGGATAACCTCAGTTCAGCAAGTTATCCCAAACCTGTTACTCCTAGGACAGCAGAAATAAGCCTCAAGGCAAATACCTGAAAACAGTTGTGTTGCAAGAGTCACTGCCCTGGAAAAAGGGAAGTGGAAAAAGGTCCTGGAAAAAGGTGAAACATAATTTCCAGAAAATCCCAGAGAACCTTCCAGTTCCTTTTTAAACTAAAACTTCAGCAAGGGTTTACTAAAAAATAGTTTCATTCAGTAGGCATAAAGTATTTGATCCTTTTTCATGCAGTTCTCTGAAAACCTTAAGAATGGTAGCACAAATACCCCTTTGTAACACTTAAAACACAAAAGGAAACTTTTGAAGTTCATATTTATTGAACATTTTCTCAATTTTTTTTTTAGACATCAAGACAGCTCCAGATAGGCTTACTAAATTTCAGGTTAAAGAAAAAAAACAACAAAACCAAAACACTTGTTTTGCTGTACTCTAATATATTTACAAAGAATATGTTCATAATTTAAAAATTCCTGGCTACACCTAAATAGTAATAAGATACCTACCCAAGTAAGATTTCCAATGTACAAGGCAATTCTTTTTCCAGTATAGGTATAAACAACATTTGGTGCAGCTCCTTTACCGACATCATCCCCAACAGATGGTGGGAGAGAATCCATGTAATCACGATCTTCTGGGGCATCTCCATTATTCGCAGATGGAGAAATTACATCATCGTATAAATCAATCTGATCATGTCCACCATATTCAGCTTCCTAAATACAAAAGACACCTTGATTATATTTAACATTAAACACTCTTAAAACTTACTTGCAACCAAACACTGTGATAGTTGCCACATTCCACGGACATGGTAGGTCTAATCCAACACCTACACAGCATCCCTGCTGAAATGCTACCCCCCCAAGTTTCATCCACATTAAAGGATATAAAATTCTTATGACTTCTATTATATTCTAAACTGACAGGGGAAAAAATACCCACAAAAGATACCTCTGGCCAGTTTTGCAATACTTTTGCCCTTGTAATATAAAAAGAAATCCAAAAATCCCACAAGCCCTACTCCCAGAATTGGAGACATGAGCAAGCATGAGCAACGTGCAAAATGAGAGGCCAACATCCGTTCTCAAGCAAATCCTTTTTTCCATCAAAACATTTGGTAGAGTGAACAGACCAAGATTCAAGAGTCCTACTGACAAATTCAGCATTCTACCATTCAGATTTCTACTGCATTCCTAACTTGATTTTTATCTCCTCATTCACAGAGGAGCCAGACAGGGACAAAATCCTATTTTGTTTCATTAAATTTAATAAACCCAAGGGTTTCTATTTATTAACAATTTATTTATTCATGGGCTACAGAGGGACTACTCTACAGCATCAAGGCAGCCTCTGGAATATTTTGGTTCAGAAAAGCATTGTAGGGTTTTGGAGTGAATCCATCTCTTCTCCCTTGGGCTGGTACAGGTTACAGCACAGTTCTGGCCAAGTGAACTAGATTCCTTTCAGAGGGAAAGGGAATGAGAGTTTCTTTCCAGCAGCTCTGCTTCATGTGCTCAGCAACTGCATCCTACCTGCTAAATGGGAACAGACAGGTCAAGATCAATCAGTGGTCCTTCAGACCGCTTTGAATCATAGGTGTGGTAGGAATATTTGGTCCAAAAGGCCAGACTAAATGTAGTCTGAAGTAGACCATGCAAACAGTATGTTAGGTAGACAGAGAGGCCTGAGCACCAACTGCCTCAATCTGCTGATGTGCTACTGCCAAGTCATACTACTTTTTATTATAGAGACAGCTGTACTGTCATCACCAAAGACAGACAATTAAGACAAGGGTAAAACATGTGGACTGTAAATGATAATAATCTCCTTCACAAAAACATGCAAAAACTTTTATTAAAACACTGTGTAACCTTAATCAGTGGGATCGCTTAATTCCAAATATGAATGAAGCTGGGTGTTGTGTATTTGCATTAAGGAATTATTTTTAAAACAAAGACCTATTTTGATACTTGCCATTTCTCATCTTATATACTGTCACTCATCATATTCAATGGTGATCAATTCCACAATGGGATGCTGCTATCTTTTTTTACTATAGCGACCACTTATGATAAAACAGCCCCATCTGTGCGAGAGAGGCGCATCACCTAAATGTCTACTGACAGGAAGGCAATAACTTCTCAGTGAACAACAGTGGTCTGACAAAGCTTAGGAGAGCCTAGCAGCGTTTAGTGTTAACCTTCAGCTTTTATACTGACTTTCACAGGTTGCTTTGCCACATGCAAAAGTTGGACTTCAAAAGCCTGCAGAGGGTTCCTGGACTCTTCCGCCCTGATCAGAACAGAAACCACCTCATCAGGTTTTGATATCAGAGATATTTCAGCATCTACTATCTTGTGAATTTGTACCCAGAAACTCACACAAACATCCTAGATAGAATAGCTGAAGGTACCAGATACAGCAACTAGAGAAAATCAAGCTGGATTCCACAAAAAACAGGCTGCAAAGCTAGTAATCTTGGTTGAAAACCCAATGTATCCACAACCATCATCAGATGATCAGCTGTCTTGAAAATATGAAAACATTATCAACTGCTACTCATACAAATAAAGTATCACTAAATTAAAATAAAATTAGAACAACCCCAACCAAACAAAAAATCCCAGATAAGCTCAGTTTTGCCATTGTCAACCAAGCGGATTTGATCCTCAGTAAACTGCACTGTCCCAATACCCTCTAAACTTCAACAGAAAATTTCTCTCTCTTAAGGCAAATTTACCATCATTAAAATGAGGGTTTCATATTTTCACCTATTCTATTTCACCAGTTCTCTGTCTCAGTTTGATTCCTCCTGTTGTCATAGCTAATGAAAGTGGATTCAAAAACTGCCTGGGACAGGCCTAAGCATGACATCTTACAGCAAGATTAAGGATGATGTCACAAGACAATTAAAGAAATCCTCTGCTAAACGTGCAGTAATTCTACTCATCTGTGTGCGTGGATGATGACTTCAGGGAAGTAGAATTTAGTCTTGGTAGACAGATCCAAACAGGCAGCCACCAGTCTCACAGCAGATGCACACTAACCTATCTCTCCAAGAAGGCTGAGGTCAGCATTGCCAAAATACCAGAGTAGGCAGCGGTCCACACACAGCTCTGCTGCACTGCCCTACTGGCAAGAAACTCCTCTGAAACAGATCAAGTTTCTATCACATAGGCTTTCAGGCCACCATCAAAGGAGAGAGAGAACTATTAGGGCAGCACAGTCTGCATGTAACTGAGGGTGGGGGGGAAGCAAAGTGCCCAATAGCATCAGTGCCTTAATTTAAATCAATAAAGACACAACAGAAAACCTAATGCTGTTCTCCAGAATCTCCTCTGACATCATGCTGGTTTTGCAGCCAGCATGGAATTCATTCAGTTAACAGTCTGTCAACAAGGTGTGTGGTTAGATGATCAAGAATGATCTGAGTCAGCAACTGCAAGCGTAGATGGAAGAGAGGTGTCTCGATGGCTATTGCACAAGATCCAACAAGCCTTTCTCCTTCATACCTGTACCACGGAAACTTACCTAAACACACCTTGCTTTCCTAGGTGCGGGAGAGTAAAAAAAGAATACAGGAAGTGTTACTTTTCTACCTCTAGCCATTTCAACAAATGCTCTGCCCATACCAGGAATTGTTTTTGACCTCTTCCGACTTCCTTAGTTAAGAAAAGACCATCAAGCATGAAGAGAAATTATTTCTGCTCAATTATAGCGATTCACAACCTTGCAGATAAACATGCTAAGAAACAAAGTTAGCATCGTTATTTTGGGCCCCTCTACAACCAAACCAGAGTAGCAATGCATTTCCAAAGCCCATGTTTTAACTAGACCACAGTCTAAAACACTAGATCATTTCCTCTGGAAAATCAGGACTGAAATGCCACATTCTATGGGATTAAGTGGGACTGGGTGAATAAAAAGGGTACTGAAAAGATATGCTCTCAAAGATTCATACCAGACTAGCTGTTACACTTCCAGTTACTCAGCCCTTCCTCAATATTGTTTGTTTTAATTACTGCTTGCAGCGTTTTGCAACATTCAAATATGAAAGCCATAAATACATGGAACACCACGGTCATGTCCAGAAGGGACAAATTAGAAGTGTTATTTCTTTTTGGAACTTAGCAGCCATACTCCCCTGAGTTGGAGAGAACTGGTCACTCCCTTTACAAAGTTGTTTTGGAAATGGCTTTTATTTTTTAAATAAAATTTCTTTAACCTGCACAGACATGCTTCTTTGGCACAACTCTATTAAATTTAAGAGTTAAACACTAAATTATACCTCCAAAAAGACATTTAAAAAAATCATTGATATAAACAAAATTTCATGAAAAAATTTACTATTGTTTCTGAAAAAAAAAAAAATTCTGTTAAGAAAAAGCGAATTTCCCATCTTCTCCTTTATGACTTTTTTCATTCAAGCTACAATATTTGTAGTCAAAAACTCTAAATACACCTTAGCATCCTCATTTTAAAAAAAAGTTTGTGAAGGTCCTGAAGAATAACCAGTTCAAGAGATAAGCAAAAATCTTTCTGGTCTCAATTAGCTGTCTGAACACACAAACTGGAACCTTAACAAAACAGCAGGCCTTTGATGCTTCTAAAATAGCACACTGCCTGTGGCAGAAACATCCACCACAGTGGACAAGTTTGTTAAGACCGTAAGATTCATGTTTACTCTACGGGCCCAAACGCACTCAGCTCTACAACTGGCATGCCATTAAAATTTAAGCAATCTGATTCCTTGTCAAATAGAGTAGCTAAAAATTCACAAGTAGTCAAAAGTATAAATTAAATGTAGGTAATATTGCCATTTGCATTAGAACAAAGCTAAGAGGCACCAGATGAAACGGTCTCAAGTTTTCTTTGCAGTTTGATATCTGCAAATATATGAAGGTTATCTCTTCCCCAGGTCCCTTCAGCAGAGAACTGATGAAATACATATGTAATAATGTATTGCACATACATTTTATAATAAATGCAGGTCTGCCTATGTTTTTTATGACCAGGACAGCTCTGCCCTTCTGAGTAGAAATTTATTACACCACAGTGTGTCCATCCTCTCCCACAATGAAACAACAGTCTTCCTGACACAAAGGCTGTTTTTAATAACCTGTTTTATTAAACTGTTAAATGCTAGCTTTTATTATTTATTAGTAAAAAAATATTTTTCTGTTACAGACAAGAAATCAAGAGAGTAACTAACACATTCCTAAGAATCTGTAGCCACAGAGGTTTCCAGATAATTAGCTTCTTAGCTGCTTACTTCATCTAAATCACTTCTATTATCCAGCTACAAAATACAGAGTCAAAACGCTTTCATTTCTAATTTGTTAGCATTTAAATATCAAACTAGAACACTACAGGCATGTTCAGACATATCCACAACGCAACTACACAATTATATACTCATTAGAGTATAACCAAAGCAAGCACTTTTTCCACAGCATTAAAATAAGAAATTTTTAAATTGTTTTGTATCCTCTGCTTAGTCAGAAGGATTTTTATAGGTATACACATGTATAATAAAAAGTTTTTTAACTGTTTAATTATGTGCAGGTATGTATGTGAAAAAAACTTTGGAAATGCAAAGCATTTCTGATCAGAGCATCAGAGAACTTGACAAATGCAGAGTCCCATCTTCATGACTGCAGGAAAGTAACCCAGTTTGCTAGCTAAAGTTCCAGGCAACCTTGAGTCAGACCCATGCTGCCCTCATGCACAGGATCCTCAGTATCATGCACTGAGACTCATCCTGGTTTCAGGTGGGATAGTCAATTTTCTTCCTAATAGCTGGTTTAGTGCTGTGTTTGGGATTTAGTATGAGAATTGTGTTGATAACACACTGATGTTTTTAGTTGTTGCTAAGTAGTTGTAGTGCTTATACTAAATTAAGGACTTTTCAGCTTCCCATGCTCTGTCAGCAGGGAGGTGCACAAGAAGCTAGGAGGAGGCACAGACAGGGCAGCTGACCCAGGCTGGCCAAAGGGATATTCCATACCATATCATGTCATGCTCAGTATAGAAACTGGAGTTGGCTGGGGGGCAGGAACTGCTGCTCAGGGTCAGGCTATCGATCTCTGGGTGGTAAGCAATTGTTGCATTGTGCATCACTTGGTTTTGTATTTTCCTTTATCAGTAATATTAAATTATTATTATTTCCTCCTCCTTTGCTGTCCTATTAAACTGTTTTTAAATTCAACCCAAGAGGGTTGGGTTTTTTTTAAATGTCCTCCCCACCCCACCTGGGGAGGGGGAGACAAGCGAGCAGCCGCGTGGCACTTAGTTGCTGGCAGAGGCTAAACCACAAAAATACTCTAGGTTTTTGCGTACAAAAACACACCCTAACATTTGCTAAAGTGCCCCTAATCTTACTGCAGTCTTCTGCCATCAAGAGAATGTCAGCCTCAGCCATTTGTATGCAGATAATGCAGTTCTCATGTACAGCGCAGATCTTTTTCTTGAAGAGCAAGATGTGTAATGTGTAGGGAGATGGTCAAAGTACAATATGCCATGCAGTACTTACTTTTTACAGCTCACAAGCAATGTATGCAGGAAGTATCACATTTATGAGACTCTCATCCCAAAAGGAGATTTTAAATAAATATGAAAGACCACTGTTTGGGGAAGCCAGCTTAGAAGAACAAAATGGAAAATGACTCAACCAAGTTCTAAGAAAACAAAAGAAAAAAGAAAAAAAGAGAGAAAAAAAAACGGAAAGCACAATTAAAAAAATAAATACAACTGGTGGGAGCCAAATTGAGTAAAGCTGTAAGCCCAAGGACAAAGAAAATTATTATGATGAACAATAAGTTAATGAAAGAGTAAGAGGCAACACTGACAGACATAGTTTTGATGAGCTCCAGATGGAATGGGAAAGATGCAGTTTCACTAAGAAGATTTGACTTCAAGTCAAGTTAGTCAGCTCATTGCAACCAACACTGAATACAACCCATGATAGTTCTCAGTTGTCATCCATCTTAGCCAGCTTCTAAACTCATGGCTTTGTGGTCTTTATTTCACCCTTATAACATGTGGTTCATTTAGCACTAATCAAGCAGAACATCCCTCCCCGCCTTTCTCCTGGAAAAAGGCGTTAAAAAAAATTCCAAAAGAGCCTCAAGGATGAGTACCTTGAGGCCCAGAACAAGACAAAACAGCCAAGGGAAGATCATCCAGCCATAAGTCCTAAACGACACATTTACTTCAGATGCAAACAGAAGTTTTGTCCCAGCTTGGGTATAAATACAGTTACACTGTACCCAGAACAACAAAGCTACACAGTATATCTTTCAGTCCCTGCTACTGGCAAAACTAGTGGAAATGGTTTCTATAGTCCAATTCAAACAAATATTAATAAGTCAAATGAACGCAGTGCAACACAATAAAAAAAATAGCTTATTGCTTTACACATAAAGCAATTTTTCCTTACAAATATGGTGTTACATAAAATGTCCGCTACATACACAAATTAATAATGCGAATCACTTTCTCCCTACAGCATTTTCACTACTGTCATCTTCAACCATCCACAGATATGCAGAACCATGTCCTGTCTTATCAATTTAAGCTGCCAGCTTCAAATCAGAAACAGTAATTCATGAACAGAAGCTTCTAGAGGACCCATCACAATGATGTTCAGAATCAGAGGTAGTAAGTAATACTGCAGATAGGAACAACTAGCCTTCCTTTGTACTTGACAGAAGGAAATGGAAAAGAGCAGAGGTTTCAATCTCTCCCAGTAAAACTTTCTATTTTAAAGTAATATAATACAATTGAGCAGGTCCTGAGACAACATGAAAGTCACAAAAATGAAACTTGGAAAAAAACAAATAGCAAAATTTTGGGGGGAAAAAAACCCCAGCAACAAAAAACACCCTCCCAAAAAAACCCCAACAAAACCCAAAGCCAAGCTGAGGGAAAAGAGGCACTAGCCTCTTCTCACTTTTCTGCCCTATACTCTGCAAGGTTCACAAACTGAGGAAGCAGACTGCAGAAACGCAGCCCCAGCAGGAGAGCAACTGGGATGAATACAGCAGAAAGAGCAAAGGGGTCTCCTGACTGCTGGAATAAGCTAAAAGCAAATTATCACAAGGCTCTCTTCATCTATACCATCATCTTTCCTTGCATCATGGCTATAGGGAACATTAATATTAAGCACAATCTGAGTAGGCCAGGACCGTGTGAGCGCAGCAGAGCATCCCCATCACTTTTGTTCTGGCAGTATACTTACAGCAGAACTATTCTACTCTGAAGGCTTCTGCACACGTGAATTTACACAAACACTACTGGATTCAAATTATTTTTTCTGAAAAACTGGATTTGTTATCAGTGTTTTACCTGGAACTGATAAAAACAAAACCAAGTTATTAAAGAAACTGAAGAGATATACTCATACTAAATGATATCTGTGCTAGGTTTCACCCCCGTTTAAATTCATGTAACGGGTCTTCAGTTGTAAGGGAGAAAGCTTCACATGTAGACAAACTAAGAGAAAATCAGTCCTCTCCATCATCTGCTCTCTGGTATGGCATTATTTTATAGTATACTTTTATGAGGTATAATCTTCGGAATTACTTTATCAATAAATATCTAAATAATTAAAGTTTCCTGAGATAGTTATAAGTTGCTATCCACATTAACGGTGACTTCCATAACCTATTACCCATTTCCCAGTTCTTTGTAGGGCAGGCAGACATACAGTTGGGCATCGCTCAGTAAGCCCAGTAAATGTGTGAAAGTGCAGTTGTTCTCGTTTATTTATGTTCGAGGGCAGGAACAATGCAATCTGGGGCAACATAATCTGGAGAAGTGCAAGAGTCACAAACAGGACAGATGGCACACAAACCTAAGATGAACATCAGATTTCGACAGGAAAGTAGGCACGCGGCTTTTCGGGAAAGATGAGGGGTAAAAAAAGAGCTAGAAGAGAGGACTACTTGTAATCCAGGGAAGTTCTGCTTATTTCATCCACACTTCCTCAACAAAATAGAGCTCCTCCTCTAAAGAACAGCTGCGTGACTTTTTTAACGACTGGAAGAAAATAACGAATAAAAAACCAAAAGAGGTAGATAGCTCCTCCACTAGTGCTGCCTCCATCCCCCCCTGCAAAAAGCGGCCGAGAAACTGCTACCGCTCGGCGGCTTTTTTACTCGTCTGCGAACAATGGCAGCATTTCCCCTCCGCCGCCGGGCA
>NW_010542684.1:0-291 GCF_000687285.1 Phaethon lepturus
CAGCATGGGCAGCAAACAAGAGGAGCTGGAATCTATTGTGCAGCAGGACAGCTATGACTTAGTTGCCATCACAGAATCATGGTGGGATGACTCACAGGACTGGAGTGCTGCAATAGGTGGCTATAAGCTCTTCAGAAGGGATAGGCAAGGAAGGAGAGGTGGTGGGGTTGGCCCTGTATGTTAGGGAGAGTTTTGATTGTCTAGAGCTCAACGACTGTGATGGCAAGGTTGCGTGCTAAGGGTAAGGATGAGGGGAAAGGCCACAAGGCAGATATCCTTCTGGGTGTCCGC
>NW_010542684.1:508-2185 GCF_000687285.1 Phaethon lepturus
GGTGGGAGAGGTGATGGTTGGCGGCCATCTTGGGCTTAGCAACCATGAAATGATAGAATTCTCAGTTCTTAGTGAAGTAAGGAGGGGGGTCAGCAAAACCATTACAATGGAATTCCAGAGGGCAGACTTTGGCCTGTTCAGTACGCTGGTGGAGAGAGTCCCTTGGGAGACAGTCTTGAAGGGCAAAGGGGTCCAGGAAGGCTGGACAGTCTTTAAGAAGGAAATCTTAAAGGTGCAGGAACAGGGAGACCCCATGTGCCTTAAGATAGCTGCCAGAAAAGACGGCCAGCCTGGCTGAACAGGGAGCTTTTGCTGGGACTCGGGGCAAAAAAGGAAAGTTTATCACCTTTGGAAGAAGAGGCAGGGGAACGGAGAAAAGGACAGGGATCTTGTTAGGTCACGCAGGGAGAAAATTTGAAAGGCAAAAGCCCAGCTAGAACTCAATCTGGCGATGATCATAAGGGACAACAAAAAATGTTTTTACAAATATATTAACAACCAAAAGGGAGCCAAGGAGAATTTCCATTCGTTATTGGATGCGGGGGGGAACATTATCACAAAGCATGAGGAAAAGGCTGAGGTACTTAATGATGACTTTGCTTCAGTCTTTAATGGCCAGATCAAGTATCCTCAGGTTATTCAGCTCCCTGAACTAGAACACAGAGATGGAGATTCGCCATAATCCATGAGGAAGCAGCTAACGACCTGCTACACCACCTGGACAATCACAAGTCTATGGGGCCCGGTGGGATCCACCCAAGAGTACTGAGGGCGCTGGTGGAGGAGCTTGCCAAGCCACTATCCATCATTTGTCATCAGTCCTGGTTAACAGGGGAGGTCCCAGAAGACTGGAGGCTTGCCAGTGTGATGCCTATCTACAAGAAGAGCCAGACGGAGGATCCGGGGAACTACAGGCCTGTCAGCGTGACCTCAGTACCAGGGAAGATCACAGACATGTTCATTTGGAGGGCGCTCACAGAGCACGTGCAGGACAACCAAGGGATCAGGCCCAGCCAGCACATGTTAATGGAAAGCAGTCCTTCTTGACCAACCTGATCTCCTAGTGGATGAGGGAAAGGCTGTGGATGTTGTCTACCTGGACTTTAGTAAAGCCTTTGACACTGTCTCCCACAGCATTCTCCTGGAGAAACTGGCGACTTGTGGCTTAGACAGGTTTACTCTTTACTGAGTAAAGAACTGGCTGGATGGCCGAGCCCAGAGAGTTGTGGTGAATGGTGTTAAATCTGGCTTGGTGACCGGTCACAAGCGGTGTTCCCCAGGGCTCGGTTCTGGGGCCGGGCTTGTTCAATATCTTTATAGGATGATCTGGTGAATGCAGTTAAATCCAGTTGGCGGCCAGTTACAAGTGGTGTTCCCGAGGGCTGAGTTTTGGGGCCAGTCTTGTTTAATACCTTTATCGATGATCTGGATGAGGGGATTGAGTTCTGCCTCAGTAAGTCTGCAGCTGACACCAAGTTGGGTGGGAGTGTTGATCTGCTGGAGAGAATGAAGGCTTTGCAGAGGTATCTGGACAGACTGGACTGCTAGGCTGAGGTCAATTGCATGAGGTTTAATAAGGCCAAGTGCTGTGTCCCCCACTTCGGTCACACCACCACCATGCAACACTCCAGGCTTGGGGAAGAGTGGCTGGGGGGACGGCTCGGGCAAGAAGGAACG
>NW_010542684.1:2209-13707 GCF_000687285.1 Phaethon lepturus
TTGTCCCCAGGTGGCAAAAGAAGGCCAACACCATCCTGGCCTGTATCAGACACAGCATGGCCAGCAGCACTAGGAAAGAGTTTTCCCTCCTGTACTGGGCATTGGTGAGGCCACACCTCGAATACTGTGTTCAGTTTTGGGCCCCTCACTACAAGAAGGATGTTGAGGTGCTGGAGCATGTCTAGAGAAGGGCAATGAAGCTGATGAGGGGTCTGGAGCACAAGTCTTACGAGGAGCGTCTGAGGGAACTGGGGTTGTTCAGTCTGGAGAAGAGGAGGCTGAGGGGAGACCCCATCGCTCTGTACAACTTCCTGAGAGGAGGTTGTACTTGGGTGAGTGTTGGTCTCTTCTCCCAAGTAATTAGCAATGGGACAAGAGGAAATGGCCTCAAGTTGTGCCAGGGGAGGTTTAGATTGGATATTAGGAAAAATTTCTTTACTGAAAGAGTGGTCAAGCATTAGAACAGGCTGCTCAGAGATGTGGTGAAGTCACCATCACTGGAAGCATTCAAGAAATGTATGAACGTGGCACTTTGGGACACGGTTTAGTGAGCATGGTGATGTTGGGTTGATGACTGGACTTGATGAACTTAAAGGTCTTTTCCAGCCTTAATGATTCTGTGATACTGTGAATTTACCCCAACTGTGACACTTTTTTGAATATATTTATTTCTTTTCGTATCAGTTTCTTCATTTGGACAGACTTACAATGGAATCTTGACTCAGATGAAATAATTAGTTTCAGGGTTTCAGGATAGGGACTTTCCCCCATTAACCTATACATAGATAGCGCCAAAGGTCTGAATACGTATTTTACTTTTAAAAGCAAATTACTGTTACTTTCTGCAGTGACAATGTCTAGGAGTATCTACTAGATGTAGTCTAATGTGCAGTCTTAACAGATGGCAGGAAGATGAGAAAATGCTGTAAAAAAGCAATTCAAAAGCATATAATTCCTTGTGCTAATATAGAAATAGTATTATGTAGAATAGTAGATTATTATTTTTTAAAAATATATGACATGTTATACATAGGCATACAATACGTTAATTTTAAATAGAACCATTCAAAGTCATCATGTGCATTACATAGTTTTTTCTTCTTTGTGCATATATTAATATTAAGAGAGAAGATATCTCTTTGATGTTGACCACTGAAGAAAATGTCTGTATTTGGGAATAAGTCTTTTATGCAAACAGGAATGAATAGAGTCATTCCTATCCCAAACATGCCTAACTCACTAACTCACCCTACCATCTGTATAATGAATAATATAATTCTTCTTACTGAAAAAAAAAGAAGAGCAGAAAAATGACAGAAATAGGAATGAACATAAACAAGAAACAATATTTTAAAATTATTGCATTATGAAGAAATTTGCATTATTGAAAAATGCTGCTATGCCAAATGGAAGTCAGGAGTCCATTTTTTCATTTACAGTGACCATTTTTGTCCTGAATACAGACTTGCATGTACCGGAAGTGGCCTATGGAAATCCTTGCTTTGTTGTTTTTTTTTTCCCCCCAAATCATTGAGTTCTGTCAGTTGATGGATATTATTACTCTCTGGGTTGGTTTTCTTTAAAGAGAATGAAAATTTTCTTCCTTTTGAACATTATCCCCCAACTGAGTGCATTAGTAGATGATTCAGGAAAAAGAGAAGTGTAAAATCTGGTTCTGGCAGGCAGGTGAAAAGAGGAAGGTGATTTTCCACCCTTTTCTTCATTATTTCCAAGTCTACCTATATAATCTCCTATCAGTTCGGGATGCCCCATGGTTCATGAAAAATTATTTTCAGTACACCTTTAAACACTTGTCAGTGCAATATTGAAGATTCAGAGATAGCAATGCAAAGATTACCAACAATTTCAAGAACGACAGGCACCATGAATAAGCAGCAAACCATTATTTTCAAAAGATCATTCAGTACAATTGAGCTCTGCTATCTTACATCAAAACACATACAGGATGTTATTGCTAAGAATGCTAGATGACATTCAGAGCAAAGGGTTGCTATAAAGGGAGTACTGTGATGGCTATTTTCAGTAACTTGTCATTTAGTTCTCAGTGATGAGCTGTACAATATCACAGGACATACTCTGTTTTTTGGTTTGAACTGGAAACCTGATTCTGAAAAGGTACCTGAAAATAAAATTAAATAAAGTGTCATTAAACTTATTGCAGAACTATATTTAATTTCAACAAAGTTTAAGAAGTTGCTGGGTTTTGCCTGGAATTATACATGGCTTACTATCCTTTCCTACATGATTTAAAGTAGCCCTACAATTTCATTTTAACGTTTGTGTTTCAGTACATGAAGCTGTGGAGAACAGTTTTGTACCTCTTCAAAAGCGCAGTCAGCCAGATCCAAGACAGAATAATATAGAGAAAAGAAGACAACATGAGGGTAATAGAAGTATTATCTGTGTAGGCTATCAGCTTCCACCATTCATAATTTTGAGTCAATTCTTATTATTTCATTATTTATATAAATAATATATACAAAGTGAATTTGAGATGTCTTGACTGTCTCATCTTCTGATACTTGAATTTAGCATAATTATGGAGGGTGGAGGGCAGATTTTAACAAAACAAAAATGTAGTGATTTGGTGGTGGAAGTAATGTAATGTATAATAAAATACAACAGAACAATGCAAAAATACCCAAATGGATGAGTGGATGAAGGATGACATCTCCAGCAGAACAAAGAAGAATGAAACAGGAAAATAAAAAGCATAGGATCTACTGATCTTTGTAGAGAAAGCTGACAGAAGCTTCCCAAGTCTGTAGTTTGCAAGGACACAATCTTCTCTAGAAAGCTTTAAATATTTGTTGAAGAATAATTATGTTCAGAGATCTTCAGCAACATTTTAAGAGTACCATCCTGGGCAAAATAGGAGGACTGGGCATAATTTCTGTGTACTGGGGTGGAAGGAAAGAAAATAGTACTGCATTCAGCTCTGGGGCCCCCAACGTAAGAAGGACATGGACCTGTTGGAGCAAGTCCAGGGGAGGGCCATGAATATGATCAAAGGGCTGGAGTACCTCTCCTATGAAGACAGGCTGAGAGAGTTGGGGTTATTCAGCCTAGAGAAAAGAAGGCTTCAGGGAGATCTTATAGCAGCCTTCCAGTACCTGAATGGGGACTACGAGAAGGTTGGAGAGGGACTTTTGTACAAGGGCATGTAGTGGCAGGACAAGGGGTAATGGCTTTAAACAGAAAGAGAGTAAATTTAGATTTAGGTATAAGGAAGAAATTTTTCACTATGAGGGTGGTAAGGCACTGGAAGAGGTTGCCCAGAGAAGTGATTCTTCTTGGAAGTGCTCAAGACCAGGCTGGATGGGGCTTTGAGCAACTTGGCCTAGTGGAAGGTGACCCTTCCCATGGCAGGTGGGTTGGAACTAGCTGAGCTTTAAGGTTCCTTCCAACCCAAACCATTCTATGATTCTATGAAAATAGCATGAGTATAAATTCACACCACTTGTATCCAGTTCTGGCAAAATTCTGTGTCAAAGAAAAACATGAGCAGGAAGAAGATGCTGAAACCTTTTACTGCTATATTTACATTTTTTCTCTGATAGATAATGTATGGAGCGCAATGCACCTAATACATTTCATGTGAAGAACTCCATTACTTAGATAGTAACAGTGTACTCTCTGACACTGGTTCTCACAATGTGATGAGTGTGGAAACAAAGGGGTAGGATTATTTTGTGTCAACTTAAACACAATATGAATGGTCTTGTTTACACAAGATGTCAATAAGAATGTACATTCACTAAATGTAACCACACGTAAGCATATGACTGTGTTTCCTTTCGTCAGGAACTAAAAACTAATTGAGTAACTACTAAAACTGAGATGCTGCCTACTGGTGTCCTTAAAGTTGCAGCATAAAGTTAGTCAACCAAACTGAGTAAGGGCTCAGAAAGTAGCAAATGTCTATTAGGGACTTCATGAAAACAGAGCTTTCTGTTTTCTTTAGCGAGGATGCTTAATCCACAAATTTTTATCTGTGTTTGCCAAATATATAAATATATATAAATAAGTTTCCACTTCATTCCCCTTCCTCCCCTTCCCTGAAAACAAAAGACCCCATCAATGTACAGAAATAGAAAAATCATCACACACCAAAGTCAACAATGCCCTGAATTTACTAGTTTTCAAATTATCTGTAAGTAAGAGAATGTCACTGAATGAAAGAAAAGAGGATGGCTTTAGCACTGTGTCAGGAAGTAGCAATGATCGTAGTTTGAAATCAAGGTTTCAATAGTGATGAATCACAACACATGGGCCTATTCCTGAGAACTGTTTATTCACATAGCTCCATTTTGAACCACAAAAATTAAGACTACTGCTGTAAGAGGATGCTAGAAATATTGAAAACTTATAAAGCAATCTGCTTTAGACAGTTTCCATTCCTCCATGAAAAATCTCTTGGTTTTGGAAAACATGGATGTGTCCAAAGCTCCATGAAAAAGTCTCTTTAAGATTATAAACTATTAGAAATCCATTCCAGTCATAGTATTTCTAAGACAAAGTTTTTTAATAATTCTTGTGACCACGACTAATAAAAGGAGTACTCACATGTTCATAGCAACAGAGAATTCTGCCATAGACTGCAAGAAACATTGCACACAATTTAATAGATTAATAAATTCATTGTTAGTATACACTAAAATATTAATAACAAGCTATCTATACTGAATTCTTATTATGGACATCCATGTTGGAATGCTTATGCTAGGATAGTCTTGTTCTCTGTACTATGGTAGTAGGACAGGCCTCAGTTGATATGGCCCTGCACTGCTGCGCTGGGGACCCCCCACCACTCCTGGCCCCCAGGGAGTCTCTGACCTCACTGCACCCTGACCCCTTCTTAGACATTGCACGGAGCAACCCAACAGTGAGGAACAATGTTCCTATCTGCTGTTTGTTGGTCAAATGAGCATGGATAGAAAAAATTAAATATGTTATAGATAACTGGCTGCCAAAGTTTTGGGAATTTGTGGAATAAAACAAAATCAAAATATTGTCAGTGAACCTGATAGTGAGCCCCAGTATAAAACAGGCCCAGTTTAAAAGTGTTATTCGTTTCAAAGGTATTTCACTGACACTTCTCCAGTGAGGTGAATTCAGCCTAAATCTCTGTGGAATTTGTTTTCACTGATAAATTTTCTCTTTCTTTGTATTCCTCTATTTTTTGCTAGATTTTTTTTGAGTCATCCAAGAAAAATATAACCCTTGAATTCTCTTGATTTATATTTCTGTGTTAGATTGCTTTAATTAAGAGTAGCAGCAATGAAAAAACATCTTATCCATGGGCCTGATATTAAATCTATTCTAGTACGATCAGATTTGTGGAGCCAGATGCGCATATACCCTCAATGACACTCCTTAGGTGTCCTATAAACCCAAGTATTGAGCAATACAAGGAAAATTGTTGTTTTCCTGGTATGCTTGCCAATGTAGTTAACAAATGTATACCAAATGTAGTTAACACAGATGTTAACGTAGTAAATAGAAAACCTTTTACTTCTAATTAAATCAACAATGAAGTTTCATGTCAAGAGAAGATGAGGAGAACATACAATAAAACCCAAGAAGTTAATTTTTGTCACTAATCACAGAAACTAGAATAGATCAAAGTTGCAAAGAAAAAAAACAGTTGCCCTAGGCATGGTTTTACTAATTTAGTTTTTTCTTGTTCTTTATGGTCTGGTTCAGTGAATTGATTCTTCTGAATAGTTCACGAAGTTGTGACTACTTCACAAATTCCCATAAATACCTGCTCATCCTTTGGATTTCAGAACAATATTGTGCTATAATTCTCTCCAAATATGAAATGAAGCTATATGCTCACAACACTTTGTTAATCACGTAATAACATATTGAAACTTAGAGATGATTACATTTCAGTAGGTCATTCAATCTGTCCCCTTGCCAGTGCAGGCAAATCCTCTAAAACATATTTGCTAGTGTTCTATCTTGTCTTCTTATACAAGAGCCAAGCTAAGAGATCTCAAAATTAATTTATAGGAACTTTTTACAGTTTAATAAAACTTATGGTAAGATCATACTACAAATTCATAAAGATAAAGAACTGATTTAGGTTTCCATGTTTATTTTTGGCTGAGTACAGCATCCTGAACAGGGGGGAAGAAGCTCCTACAGGCCAGCTGTACCATTGGAAAAGAATTCCCAGTTTTCTACCCAAACTTTATGGGTTTTATTTCCTAACTTGACGCGTGGGCAGGATTATGCCTGAGTGGATTATACTATCTGGAATGTTTATCTCTGGTGGTGTGATGGCCTGTATTGCTAATTTTGTGATGTCTAGTACACAAAGGTACTGAATAGTGGTGGAATGGGACTCGGGGCATTTTGTTTGTTAAGGGATTATTCAAGGTTCCATTCGGTATCGGTTCTTACCAGGTTGCAGTGTTCAGGCAACCCCGGGCTGAGCCGTTTACGCAGCACCACGCCCCGCTCCGAGTCATCTCTGCATAGATAAGGATCTGTCAAGTCAGAGGAAGCTGAGCCGAATTACAGCTCCCTGGGTTTAGTCTTTGTGTGCCGAAACTGGTTTAGTCAGGTGATCCCATACATGAGTGTAAGCCATCATAATGACTTTACTTCTGAATGTATAGTAAAATATTACACGGATTGGCATTTTTGCTTATTATGCCTTCATTTTTTAGTTTTATTTTCATTTTTTTCTTCAGTAAGAGTTGTATATTTTAAAATTCACTATGTAGATCAATTCATTCTTTCAGAAGTGATGCAATTTAAAGGCTCCCGAACCTTGAATGAATGCAGCTTAGTGCATTGCAGCAGCTGTGCTTTCAGGATCTATCTTTTGAATATCAAATGCAATAGGACATATATCTGAATAGAGAGTAGGTGAAAAAATTCTCAAGTTTGCCTGCTCAGAGTATGGCATATGCTTTGTATCATAGTGCAGAATTAAGATTATGCCTCAGAGTATAAGGAGAAAAAAATTGATCAAGTAACTCAGTATTTAAGCTTTCTGAACTATAAAAAGTTTGGTTTAGATTGACTTCTGGAAAGATTTAACATTTTTTTCTGAGAATGAAGTACTTGAGTTGATGGGCATCACTAACTTAATTTTTCTGGATCATTTAGCCTATTCCTTCTCATGACTTATTGTAAGTAATCATTATGAACAATATACTGCACAATATAGAGTGCACTGTATCTCACCAGTTTATGACTTTTTATTGCTGCTATATTCTTCTATGACCTTGAAATGCATTAAATATGATAAATAATGTGTTATTTCATAGAACACTGTGAAGAACATTTAAGTTTCTTATGTCTAGTATAGGTAACTTCCAGTTCAGCTGCTTTGATGGCATTACAATTGAAATCCAGTTTGAACCTTGCCTGAACCCACACTTAAGTTAATTTTTGTTATTCATGTGTCTTAATAAGCTTTTGGTTATGCTTTAATGAAGCTTGGGAAAGCTTGTCAGCATAGATCTAAAACCTGCAAATTTTTGGTCAGAATAATTCTGTCTTGCCCTGAAACAAAACCAACAATCATTTACTAAAGTGGGGAAAATGTGTAATCAGTGGGTTTTCTTTTCAAGCTACTATTATTTATGAGCTATTTATCATAGTTGTGAACAGGACTTAATCCTTTATTTGCACAAACAGAGCCTTACACTCAGAAGTTATTGGGTTGTAGGAGATTGATCTCCACAGAATACATTCATTTAAATTGAAGATGCTATTACTTAAGGTATGTAAGCAGATTAACACCTAGAAATTTTAACTTGGAGGAGGATGAAAGTAGCCTTAGTCATAATGCATGAAAATTTCTACAGTGAAGAGACAGTTCTACATTTAGCTCTTATTTTAGCACTTCAGATGATTTTAATATTAAATGTTTTCAAAGCATGTCAGGTATGTATGCATGTATTTACAAACACTATAGTATCTTGTTGTGCCTCCAGAACTACGTAGAAAAAACTCTGATGCTAAAATAACAGCTGTATTAGATATAGAGCTATCATACAAAACCATGAGATAACACACTAATATTTCAAAACAAATATTTATTTAATTTGCCGTTATTCTTAACTGATACCCTGTTGGGTTACCTTTGTGCTTCAATAATGCAAGTATATATGTTATTACCAAGACATACACAGTTAGATATGTAGGGTGGCCTTTTAAAATTATTAACCTTATTTTAATTTAAGTTATCAATGAGTTGAATAATCATTGAATTCTAAGCTGCATATTTGAAAAAACCAGCTCTCCATGATGAAATTTCTTGTACAACAGAAGTGATTATGTGAACTTATACCCATCAAAAGAGAGGCCTGAGCAGCAAATCACTATAGATTCATAACAAACCCTGGTCTAAGAATATCAGTGTTCCTAGTCTCTCAAAAAATATAAACACCAAACATACTAGATTTTATTGTCTCAAAAGAACAACAGAGCTGAGCAGGTATATTTTGGAAAATGAAAATATACCATCAAGCATACTGCAGGCATTTTTTTGTCCTCTTATTTGTTCTTCTCAAAATCTGTCCTTCAGTGACATTTTGATCCTTTGAAGCACTTATGTATGTAATTGCATTGCTTTTTGAACTTTTCTAAGTATTTGCTATATTCAGACATGTTTTATTTTCCATTGTCAGAAGCAAAACATAGCAGCAGGCCAACAGTTTACTTCTATTTTTTTCTCATTGTTCTTGTTCATGTTTAGAAGTAAACACACTTGATCATGTGCATGTGAAAAATAGTAACATGCAGAACTATGAAGCTACATTGCTTAGACATATACAGATGAATAACACTTTTAAGGAAGCTTCAGCAAAACGGTAGTCAGTGTGAGGCCCTACAGCAGCCTTTGGCAGTCGGAAGTATGTAGGATATGATTACAGCCAGGTTGTGATTTTTGTTCTAAAAGAAGAAAAGGAACAAAGCTCCTGGTTACGTCAAGCTTAAGAAAATCTGTGGTATCCATCATTCCATAGGAAGAAAAATTGTGCTTTACCTCAGTAATCCCCGTTTTAAGTAATTCCAGTTCAGAACATTAGCCCACTCTTGCATGTCTACACTGTCTAAAAACAAGGAAATGCATATAATAAGGAACTTGAGAATGACTTACATTTACACAGAACGTTATTTTTAAACTGTATTGTTTGAGGTAGTAAATGAAGCACTTTAAATGAGATTTTAATTTAAAATTTTCCTCTCAGTTATACTGAGATAACAAATCACAAATTAATCCTGCTCTATGTTTTCATAGACTAGCCAATGATTTAATGAATTACTTTGAATCTTTCTTTGTCCAGTGCAAATAAATAATTAGTCTTTTGCTTTCATTCAATATTTGAGCTGAAACAATATGTTCTTTCTTGAGATGTCATATTTGAGTAGTTTAATTTAAGAAATACAAAAAATGAAATTAATGAATTTATATGGCAACTGACCCTTTTTAGCTTTCTGTTGTTTCAATTTGAATCACTTTTTTTTTTTAAATTGTAATATATTATAAACTGAGTACAGCACCAGCATCCTGTTTCCTGAGCACTTTCAAAGGACTCCTTATGCTTTTTATTGGTTAGTTCCATAAGTTCACAGAAAATTAGTATGAAAAGTAAATAGAAGAGTAGGGCTGAAAATATTAGAGAAGAAATTAGAATGTTCATTAACTGTAAAATATATTTAACCCTGACTCTGCTGCTGAGCTGCTGGTTGTGGCAACTCAGTCCTTAAGAGGCTTAGCCTCCTGTCCCATTTTCCTTTTATTTTCCTTTGTCCATTCATTCAATGTAAAAAAAGAGACACTATGTAATGCAAAGTCAGCACAAGACACCTTCTCCATGATTATCTCCTTTGAAAAAACAGTAAGTATTGATTTTACAAAAATAATAAAATAATGGTATACAAATAGGAACTATCTTTGAAGAATATTCTTGGACTAACGAGTGCCAGTAACAACTGTCATGTAAGAAGCAAGCATGGAAGACATGGGAGACCTGAAGGGGAAGGTTTGTGACTTAGAGAATGGTGAAAGCAAGTATAATAGAGAAGTCAAAATAGAGACTTGGCTCCCTTTTTATGTGTAACAAGTGACTGTGGTTGTTGCCAATTTCGTGCTTTGGAAATTATTAAGTGGAAGAGGCATTGGGATCTATACTACCATTATTTATTTTCTGTGTACAGTATATTTCAATCTCAGGGATAAAATTTCCTTCATGAACAATTCTTATGGAGAAGACAAAAGTCTGCTCTGAAGTTTTTTCTCATTCTTAGAATATGATTTGACATCAGTTTCTTCATGAAGCATCCTGACAATATACTGTGAACCTTAACTGAGAGCCCATGACTCAAGGAATTTTTTCAGTTTTTATTGCTGTCTCAGGTTTTCATATCTTTTCTATTACTGTCAGCAAAAGAGGTAAAAAAGTCTGTTGTGATCATGTTTTGTGAAATGATCTGGAACCACACAGATATTTCACATGTACTAAAATGAGAAATGTTAATCTAATTTCATTTTTAATCTGTTCCACCAATATTAACAAACAATTCATATAATTTTTTAAATAAGTATTTCATCTGTCATTATCCAAGCTGAAATCTCTTTCCAATTTCTAAAACTATTTCTTCATAAAAGAAGAACATGTGTGGCACATTCAGTTCATCTTTCATGGAGCTATTGCAGAATCATAATCCCAGTCTTGATAATCTGTAAGAAATCTATCCAGAAAGTCCTGTGCCACAGAAATAGCAGAGCAGCACAAAACTGCATTTTTCCTATTACCTTCCCATGTTTTGTTATATCTGTATCTTTATTCATGGATGCCAGACAAAAACGTATTAATCATTTGTTTTGAAGTTGGTAAAACAAATGAATTGTGAATCAAAGCAAACATTAAAATTTTTGCAAGTATTTGGATCTTGAAAAAATTTGGTTAGATTTTCAACTGTATTTTGCAAAATACATTACAAAGTATTCAATACTAGATTCTTCATGGATATATAAATAAATTTAGTTCAACTATTAACCCATATTTTACGTATCATCTTGTCAGAAATTCTGCAAAAAGCGGTTATTAGACCTTATGCAAACATATTCTGACCCTTTTTTTCTTCAAAGATAAAATAAAAGAATTAAGGGGTTTTTTTTTTATTTTTTTGTAAGTTACTCTACTAAGAGTAAAAGTGAAAAAACTCATGGGTTGAGAGGGGTTTTTTTTTAATTTTTTGTAAGTTACTCTACTAAGATTAAAAGTGAAAAAACTCATGGGTTGAGATAAAGACAGTTTAATAAGTAAAGCAAAAGCCACGCACACAAGCAAAGCAAAACAAGGAATTCATTCACTCCTTCCTATCAGCCGGCAGTAGTTCAGCCATCTCCAGGAAAGCAGGGTTCCATCACGCATAATAGTTACTTGGGAAGACAGACGCCATAACCCCGAATGTCCCCCCTCCCCTTTCTTCTTCTTCTTTCC
>NW_010542684.1:13717-16599 GCF_000687285.1 Phaethon lepturus
ATGTCATATGGTATGGAATATTTATTTGGTCAGTCTGGGTCAGCTGTCTTGGCTGTGTCCCCTCACAGCTTCCTATGCACCCACAGCCTTTTTGCAGGCCAGCATGAAAAGCTGGACAGTCCTTGACTGCTTAGGAACAACTGAAAACATCAGTCTATTTTTATTTTATCAACATTTTTTTTTTGCCTGAAATCCAAAACATAACCTCACACTAGCTTCTATGAAGAAAATTAACTCTACCCCAGCTGAAACCAGGATTATTTTTCATTATTATGTCATTATTTTCAAATTATGTCATTATTTTTATTGAGCATTCAATGGGCACAAGTCACAGACACCTGAACTGTCGCTTGCAGCTCAGGAACTGTCTACAAATGAAAGAAAAATCTCTTTTTTCTGCTCCATAGCAAATTATTTTAGCTGCTTTATCAGTTAAATAGTTTCTGCCTGCTACTGATACACACATCTCCTCTTTTGTCTATTAGCACAATTCCTTTGTTGTCCTATGAATTTCTCCAATCCTCCCACATTTCTGTAATTTTCATAGTTGAATACCTGCACTTTCTATTCTGCCTTCTGAATTAGATCATATACTGTTGCCTAGACTCAATCCTTATGTTGAGATAAGGGGACATTCATTGGGTCAGAAATTTACACTCCAATAGCCTGGTATTTCAGTACCGTTGTCCAGTCTAGTACCTGCCCTATGAGAGATGGATGTCTGACACATCTGTGAACAGAGGTATTCATTGGTATAATGGTTTAATACTGGGTCAGGGCCTGGGTGCACTGACAGGCCTCAACAGCCCTGAGCAGCCTTCTCCCTTGGGGCCTCCACCCACCCCTGTCAATAGCCCCAGGAGCCCCATTTCAGCTCAGGCTGAGACCATCAGTCGCTTTCAAGCTCGTCATGGCAGTACCAGTCTCTAGTCCCTTTCTTGGATTGTCTGGATTTCCTGGACTGACCTTGGACCTGAATTGTGATCTTGTGTTTACCTGGACTGTTGGTAGGACCTCTTGCTGTCAACATCCTGCTCTGCTCGCCTAGTTTGGGATTGCATATCAGTGGTGACCTGAATCCTTCTGCCCTGAGAGGCCTCTCAGGGGCAGGCTGAACCCTCTACTTGGCCTTGCAAAGTCTTCAGTGGTGTCTTGAGCCCCCTGCCTGCCCCATGACCTGACAATGAGCCCCTGGCAACACCTGACTGGCCCCCATGGTGTTTGGGGACTACTCCATGGCGACTCCAAGCCACAGAGCCCCAGGGGTTCCTGAAGTAGACCCATGGGCACTTTTAACCTGGCCTGGGATCCAGCTGACCTTATGCATGCCCTCACTATGACCACAGCATTTCATAACCAAGTGCCTCCAGAGATGTGTAAGGAGTGAGGACAAACCTTGCTGAAAGAATCTGGTACCGGTGCCCCAAGAGTGTCCCCCCTATGTGTATTGCATTTGTGTGGCAAAGTTTTGGTAGCAGGGGAGGTTGCAGGGGTGGCTTCTGAGAAAATCTTCTGGAAGCTTCCTTTATGTCCGATAGAGCCAATGCCAGATGCCTCCAAGATGGACCCACTGCTGGCCAAGGCCAAGCCAATCAGTGACAGAGGTAGCACCTCTGTGATAACATATTTAAGAAGGGGGGAAAAAAATGGAACACAGCAATTGTGGCCAGAGGGAGGAGTGAGACTATGTTGAATAAGGGTTCCTGAAGTAGACCCATGGGCACTTTTAACCTGGCCTGGGATCCAGCTGACCTTATGCATGCCCTCACTATGACCACAGCATTTCATAACCAAGTGCCTCCAGAGATGTGTAAGGAGTGAGGACAAACCTTGCTGAAAGAATCTGGTACCGGTGCCCCAAGAGTGTCCCCCCTATGTGTATTGCATTTGTGTGGCAAAGTTTTGGTAGCAGGGGAGGTTGCAGGGGTGGCTTCTGAGAAAATCTTCTGGAAGCTTCCTTTATGTCCGATAGAGCCAATGCCAGATGCCTCCAAGATGGACCCACTGCTGGCCAAGGCCAAGCCAATCAGTGACAGAGGTAGCACCTCTGTGATAACATATTTAAGAAGGGGGGAAAAAAATGGAACACAGCAATTGTAGCCAGAGAGAGGAGTGAGAATATGTGAAATAACTCAGTGGACACCAAGGTCAATGAAAAAGGAGGGGCAGGAGGTGCTCCAGGTGCCAGAGCAGAGATTCCTCTGCAGCCAGTGGTGAAGACCATGGTGAGGCCAGCTGTGCCTCTGCAGCCCGTGGAGGTAAACAGTGGAGTAGATATCCACCTGCAGCCCTGTGAGAAACTGAACCACGAGGCAAACCATGGGGCATTTGTCTCAAAGATTGTTCGTCTGGGCGAGAATTCCTTCGGCTGGCAACGGGAGTGGCTGCAGGGCCACAGAGACCTGTGATTGGTGCTACAAGGCCCAATCACACACCACCACGTCATGTGATAGCCGCCTGATAGTTGCGTGAGGAGTGGGGCTGGAGCCACATGAAGCGTTTGCACATGTGCAAATGGGCAAGTACATGTCGTTGTCATGGAAATCACAGCCCGTGAATGAGAATAAAAGGGGCTGCCAAGACAAGCGCTCGTGTGTGCACGCTGCCGCCGCCATGATCACCCAGCACCGAAACATCGAGAAGCTTGGACCCCGGGATGCTGCGGATCCGTGGTGGTGACTATCCTTGCAATTCTATCCCAAATGCTTGCTTGATTTGTGTCTTTTTATTCCATTCAGTCCTATCACTATTAATTTCTTACTTTTAATTATCGCTACTAATTTTTTATTTTAATTTTGATAATAAAAGTTGTTTTGGGTATATGGCATTTGACCTCGTTTGTGTCTTAATCTCGCTCTTGGGATCATATCAACGCACTCACC
>NW_010542684.1:16664-38313 GCF_000687285.1 Phaethon lepturus
ACACATGGACCCATGGAGAGAGGAGCCCACGTGAAGCAGGTTTGCTGGCAGGAATTTTAACCCGGTGGGTTACAAATGCTGAGGTAGTCTATTCCTGAAGGACTGCACCCTGTGGAAAGAATCCAGGCTGGAGCAGTTTGTGAAGAACTGCAGCCTGTGGGAAGGTCCCACAGGCTTTTAGTTCTCATTACCCTACTCTGATTTGATTAGCAATAAATTAAATTAATTTCTCCAAGTTGAGTCTGTTCTGTCCATGAGCATAATTGGTGAATCATCTCTCCCTGTCTTTATCTTGACCCACAAGCTTTTCATTACATTTTCTCTCACCCATTCAGCTGAGAAGGGGAGTGATAGAACGGTTTTGGTAGGCACTTGGTGTCCAGCCAGTGTCAACCCACTACAACCCTCCTGGAGATTTGGCAGCAGGTCTCAGGGCCAGTGCCTCCAAGAGCTGCCCCCTTCCTTTGGGTGGCCTTTGGGTGAGGCTCTCAAGCAGTGCTGTGGGGAGGCCTGGGCCCAGGCTGATACCAGTCCCATGGGAGCTGCTTTAGGCCAAGGCTCTAGTGCTAGGCCCCACTGGAGCTGCCGCACCCACCACCTTGCAGCTGGGCCGCGGCCTCGGCCTGCTGGTCTGGACCTGGACCTGGACCCCAAACCACAAGCTGACTTCCTGGCCTGACCCCCACCTGCCTCATCACTGCAGACCTGCAGTGATCTGGTGATGGGTCTGTGCCTGACCTCGTTTACTGTTCACAATGCCTGATCCTGACACTGACTTGCTAACTTGTGTTCCTGCCTTGACCTCAGAGCTGGCTTACTGACAAGGAATTGCCTGGCAGTCTGGGCTCTCAGTTGAAGCTGGCTGCTCCCCCAACACTGTCCTGCCCTGCTCCCTCGCCGGGGGCATGTGTAAACTGGAGATCTATCTTATGCATCCCATAGATATAAGCCAACTGCAGATGGCTTACTCAAATCATCAAACCTTTTCATTTATTTATCTCTTTTGGTCGTCTTCTACATAACAAACTTTCTCTTGAAAAAGTGTGTAGTCATTCAGGGTTACATTTCCCTGACCCTCAAAGTTTTTGTGTTTTAACAAACATCTGTTTGTTTTACAAAGACAGGACCTTTAAAATGGCAAGTCATTGCACATTTTTTCTTGCGAGATAATTAATAATATGGCATGTAAAATCCAATAGAATGGGATGTTTTTTGCCTGAAGAACTTGACCTTCTTTCAGACTTTGATTTTCCCAATGGAATTTCCTTGATGCTAAATGCTGATACATTAATTAGTATACCAATAGGGCTCATGATGGTTATATTAATTAAATTTGAAGTAGTAATATTAAATTATCCTTGTTTATTGTGCCTTATTACAAACAGTCTTGAATTTCAGCAGCATTTAGGTCTGTCTTGAATCTGTAACTGTTCTCTGTTCCTAATATGAAAAGAGGCCAATACTCTTAGCCAACAATTTTGGGACGGGTGGTAGGGCTGAAATCTAGAACATAATCCAAGTTTTGTATCTAACCTGTTTGTTACACAATGCTGTATCACAAATGATAGATGCCAAACAAATAAATTCTTGCTTTAGGAAACTCTCTACTGGAAGGCTAAATATATGTGCCTCCAAGAGGAACATTAAATGACATCCTTTATGTCATACATCATAGAAGAAGTTAGATTTCACATATAAAACTCACAGTAACAAGTATCCTCATAAGAGAAGGCAAGTATTTTTAAGGTTTCTGGGACTGAATCTTTAATGCATGAAATAAGAGGAATTTCTGTAATATGGAACATTACAGAAGATATCAGTTAAGTGGATGAAACAGAAAAAGGTGAATAGGCAATATGAAGGTGTGATAGAATTATCAACATAGGAAAAGAATATAGGTAGCAATGGAGAAATATCTCCTGTGATCACCAATGCTGATACAAAAGAAACATTAATGTAAAGGAAACATTTTCATTACCCTAATAGATCCACTTCCTACTATTTAAGATGGTAACAAACAAATTTATTTTCTGCCTTTAAAAGCCTAATAGATCCACTTCCTAGTATTTAAGATAGTAACAAACAAATTTATTTTCTGCCTTTAAAATGCATATGTAGGCATGTGTAAAATGGAGATGGGAATACACTAAAAGTTAAACCACCACTCTAATATGTTGAAAACACACTAGAAGTTTAATAGTGTGAGTAGTTAGTTGGTTATTATTAATTTAATTTCATTTTTCTGTGTCTCAGTTAAGGTAAATTGGGAGATAATACTGCAGAAAACATTGTGCACAAAAGAGAGGCATAAGCAGTTCTTATTGTTAAAATAGATAATACAACAGGTTTAGCAAAAAATAAGTCAGGTAGCTAAGATTTTTTTTTGTGTTAGGCCTTCTTTGTGCATGCAACTTAATATAGGGCTTGAAAAACTTTCATAGACAGCTTACCAGATTGTCTTTTTTCTGTTCCAAATTACAGGTTTTGTGTCCACGAGCAGAAACTCAGATCCAAGAAATGCTGCCTCTCAAATAGAGAAGTTGCTGCTGGTAATCTTCTGTGGTAGTTTGTCTCTCTGAAAGGAAATGTACCCTCATTTTCAGCTCTTCCTAAGTTTGGTCCTTCATCTGAGTGAGATGGGAGTCACTGACACTGAATATTGTTTCAGGACGACTTGCCTCCCACCATCCTGTACAAACCCTACAATGTGCCATGTGATAGCTAGCTGTGTGCTGTCTTTGCCAGGTTGTATTTTAGGAAGACTTTTAATACCTACAGTTCTTGCACGAAAAGTGACCATGCTAATTTTAGGTCTCATGCCTAAATGATATCCATTATATATGGATTATATTTGATTATGTATACTATTTTATTTTGCATATAAGAAGACATTACTAATAAATATTTACTTTCTTTCGCAGCACTTGACATAAAAATTTGGACTGTAATTATGTACTTCTGTTTTACATGAATAGGTCTTTTGGTATAAGGAAGGAGGAAGCTATGTACTGAAAGCATTTAGTAGATAGAAGTTTCCTACAGTGAATTATTATTCAACTGTAGTGGTCCACCAATGTGTGCTCCTGGTGATCTTAAAAGTGAACAGATGTAAAACTGAGGTCTTGGGGTTGAAAAATACCTGCCCACATTAAAAAAAAACTGTTAATTTCTATAACACGCTCAGACTTTGTATTCAGTGATTACTTTCTGATTCTTCACATTTCCCCAAAATTTTGTCCGAAGATATCTGTGGCCCTGAGTGCTCTGCTCGCTATATTCTCTGGTAAGGAGAAGAGACTGAAACAATATGGGAGAAGAGTAGATCTGGTATCTGGAAGGGCATTACAGAAGCAGAGGTAGAGAGACCTGTGAACAAAACAAAGGTATATTGAAAAAGACAACAAGTTAATGAGAAAAAGAAAAAAAATCTGAGGAGTTCCCCAATGTAATATTCCTGGCTATCAAAAGGATAATATACAATGCCTCTACAGAAGATATCCAAGTTGTTTTCAATATGGATGTTCCAAGTGACTGGTGATTCTACTTACGTAACCTTAGATAAGCAGGAAAGCTCAGTTGATTGCAGCAAGTTTGCCTACCCTCCAGTGGTCCTGGGAGGATCTTTGACAGACATGAAAAATTCAAAATTTGATAAACAAAACAAAAAAAATCCTGTATGTTGCCCTTTGAATAATATTCACTGAAAAAGAATCTTCACAAAATAAACAACTGTTTATCTTCTTTCATTTTCCCATAATTAATGGCATTTTTTAAGAACAGAGTTCTTTTACCACCTGACTTAACAATCCTGGAATGATTTATGAGAAATTTCATCTGTTCCTTAAGCAAAAGAGTAGGAATATTGGAACAGAGTTGCCCTTCAGCAGCAGTTGCATTCTTTACTTTTATTCCTTTTTTGAAGAACCTTGATGTTCTAATTTCAAACTACTTCCCATTCACAATTTGCATTATTATCATTGACGTGATGTTGTAGATAAGTTCTAGCAGCTGCTTCCAAAAACTTCAGCTGAACACCTGGCTGACAGGGCTTCATGTAGTGTGCATCCATGCAAGTAATTATTTGTGTGTGTCTTACATCCGTACACTTTTAGGAAAAGTGAATAATTGAAAAAATAATTTCAAAAATGCTTCTACTGTTAGCTCTACACATTCCTAACAGAATTAGAGCAAGTCTGCTGGGGCCTCTAGGGTAAATATATATTTTTCAGATAAAAAACTTAGCATTTTCTTTTAATTAAAAAAACCAAAACCCCAAAACAACAAACATTAAAAAAAATAAAAAACTTTACAGTTTACACATCAATACCAAATTCCTGCAGCACCAATGACATCAGAAGCAGTGGAGACAAGAGCAATTTAAAATTCAGGTAACCAAGCCATTTAGATTAATGAATCTTATAATAATGGTATTCAATTCTACTTATATTCCTCAGCCACATATAACCACCTTTCTTAACTGAGTTTTCCTTTTATTGGCCAATGATTTCAAAAAGTTGGAACAAGTGTCTTGAAATAACCTTGCACTGATTATCGTAAGCCATTTGGAGAGACTGATATTAAGTATTTAAGATAAGCAGTAGTTGGTGAATCCGTATAATTTCCAGCCCTTGTCATAAAATTTACTCCATTTTTTATCCCTTCCATATTTAATTCAACTTGGAGTCAGTACAAATCCCAGTAGAGAGCAAAAAAACCTCCACTGTAGCCATCATCTTGATTACTGCTGTTAGTTTAATGGTAGTCTTCTTATTCTGAACTGTAATTGAATATAAATGTACCGTGTAAAAAGTTACATCACCTGATGTTTGCATCTTTATATTTTCCCTTTTGTTCTGTTAGTCTCTTTTGCATCTTGTTTCAAATGAAATAGTAAGGAAAGGTATGTACCTTCTTGTATATAATTCCAAGCCCAGCAAAATAAGATCAAGTTATTTCTGGCAAATAGGTATGATCAGAGTGCAATACTAAGGTAAATGGTAGACAAAACAAAGGGAAAAGTTCTCAGTGAAATAAGTGGGCTTTAAAGGCAAGATTGAAAAGTACTACTCCCACTGCATAGCTGCTCTTAGTGTCAACATCCATAATATTCTGGATAAAGGGTTTTAATCCACAAAATTTCCAGGAGAAAGCAGAGATACTCTTATACTACATTCCAGAAAAGGGATATTCATAGGTAATGTGTTATTTTATTTTCTCTAAATAATTGGGTTAATATAAGAGTGGGGAAGACCAGATGTGAAAAGTGGTTGCAGTTGCCTGTAAGAGGCAGTCAGTTGAGACAAATGCTTGGATTCACTCAAGTATGTCACAATATTATGTAAGTGCTGTAATTTGTATTGACAGCATCTGTTACTTGTCATGGCCCAGAGGGTGTCAAACTAGATAGAAATTGGAAAATGCAAATATAGCTTCCATTCAAAGTTAAATTTTCACATTATACCTGAAACAGTGAATAAATCTGAGGTTTACTCTTCGCCCTCCACCCACACAACATATACATTAAAACAAAGAACATTAATTGGTGCATTTAGACTTTCTAGATTTTAAGAAAACACCACATATGCAGTTGACAAGCAGCTGAAGTGTAGGCCAGCTGACAGTCTTATTCATTGAACAGTAGTCTTGATATATAGGTGACTACCATGGCCATCTTCTTCTCCTGTTACCATGCTTTCAAGAATGCTGTAATGTTTCCCAAGCCAAAAAAAACCCAAACAACCAACAAAACAAACCCACTAAAACACCTACCAAAGCAAAACAAAACAAAACAAAAGAAAAAAATTTAGAAATGGCCCAGCTTTCCTATCTTAGTCAAGTCAGACTGAAAAAACCCACATTTTCCTCAATGTCCATATGAATTTGCAAATTAGATTAATAAACAACATGAGCAAAGTTCTGAGATTTGTAGATTATCTACTTTTAGTTTACATTTGAATTTTCTTGATCAGTGTCTTTTCAATTAAAAACAATCATACTTCTTTTTGCTTTTGATTCTATGGACAATTATTGCTCCCAGTACACAGATGTAAATTTTCTTAAGGAAAAAGTTGATGTATAAGAAGACCCATATCTGTCTTCTAAGGTACTAAGGCATTTATTAGGGGATTGATATAGTTATGATGACAGTAGATTTCTGGTTTCTGCCTTAAAAATAAAAGCCCTTATTACCAAAACTATCTAGAATTTCTTTGTTTTTACATGTAAATATGCTTTCATTTTTTACAAACTAGAGAAAAGATTAGTAGGTATCTTCAGCTAAGTGGCATAAGTTGGACCCGAGTGCTACTGCATTGCTGTTTCCCATCATTGTGGATATTGACAGCTTTTGGGGAGACATGTGGTCCATTAGAAGACCATTGGGCACTCAGGTCATTATAATTCTTTAATTCTTGGAAAAAACTTTTTTTAAACCTTGAATTGTTTATTTTCTGGTCTCACAACGCTTCTACACATGACTGAGTGAACACTTAGAAGTAGGCAGGGTATTTTAGCCATGGTGGTTAGCTAGTGTCATTAAGCTTACTGCAATTTCAATTCTTTCTATTCATTGTTCTCCTTATGGAACATTGTCTTTAGGGACACGATTTGGTCTATTGCTCTAAACTCCCTTCAGTTCAGTTTGTCTTGCTAAATTTGTGTCTTTCAGATTATCAGAATTAGAAAGGAGAGGTATTCACACTTTATTTTTTCATTTAATAATTCTCACCTGTTGCTTTTTTCCCCCTTTAGATCCTGCATCTCTTCCAGTGTCAGTATTGGTGGTGTACGGTGTTTGCTATATTTCTTACCATACTATAATGTAAGTCATGTAACTAATTCAGCTTTACAGACACAAACTAGACTTTCTTGCTATATTATATTTTGAGAGTGTTCTTTTAGAATCCTATAATTAAGATCAAACTTACTAAAAGAGGCATTACCTTATAAAAGCATAGGTAAAACATCATATTTTAATAATTAAGAACCCAAGTAAAAGTGTAGCAGGACTCAGAAATGTCAATTTGCTTCATTTTGCTGTATTTGTGAATATTTAGTTCGCCTCAAAATCAACCCATTTCTTTAAAAGACTTACCGATAGGCATCCAGATTTAAAATCAGAAAGTAAAAATCCTCATGAATCTTCATAGAACTGGGCATTAAAAAAACAGTGAAAAAATGTATATCTCAATGTCTAATCAGTGGAAGTCTAGGAATCTCTGTCTAATACGAAAGCCAACCTGAATGTCACCTGCTTGCCTTTCCTGACTTAATTGGTACAAGGTACCAATACAAGAATGTCAATATATGCTGCCTACAAGAAACGGAAATCTACCCTATTGGGGATAAACACTGCAGAGTACAATCTGTCATTTTGATACAAAGTTACAGTATTTCTATAAGGGTATCAGTACTCCCTTCTTTCCACAAACGAGCAAAAACCAAATCACTGCAATCTATGTGTACACCTGTTCTATGACAACTTATGTCAACATAATCGTGAGTTCCTTGTACCTCTTTGACTTACGATGCTTGGATATATAAATCTTGCTTAAGCTTAAATTCATGCAATGGAATACAGACCTACAACACATAGTAGGTTTGTTTCTATCTCTTTCCATACCCCTGTGTACATTTTTCTATTTCCAACATAAGAGAGTGTACAGAGAACACAGTGGGATTTATACTTCTATATCGCTTCATACATTTAAAACACAAAGCTATTTTCCAAAGGACTGAAAATATTTGATTGTCACCGATCATCACTGTGCTGCAAGGTGTTATAAATTCTGTTCAGAAAACCCAGCTCTGTGACATTTCCTTGTACATTGCAGCACATAGCTTACATAATTTGCAGTGAACCCCAATGTTATGAGCCTTGAAACATATAGAATAAGAGCAATGTTAACAGCTCGCCAGTGTTGCATGAGGAGGAATAGGTTTGAGGAGGAATAAATTAATGGCAGCATATTCTCTAAACACCAGTAAGAAACCTAACTTCTCCTTAGTCATCATATGGTACACTTTTATATCTGGTCTCAAACCTTCCTGACAGTGATTGAATACTAGGACCCTGCTGCAACAAACCAAGTACAGACAAATGGCATGTCATTCTCACCTGCATTACTCTGCATTACAGCACCAAGAAATTTCACTATGACTTTTCATTTATACAATTTTAGATTCTGCTGGTAATTACAGTTTATCCATTTAATATTATTTTTCCATGACCTTAGACTTATTCTGTAATTGCTCCTAACTTAGGACTGACAAAAATAAATACAAAAATAAAAACATAAATAAAATAATCAGTGTATTTGCCCTTTATATCACCACTCATTTTATCAGCACATTGATTTTTTTTTCAATCCATGGAAACTAAGTAATTCAATCTAACTCAGACTTCAGCCTTTCATTTTATCATTTCCTTTCACTCTTGGTCTTAAACCAAGCTGGAGCATAAGTGACAGACAGCAAGTATGAAGGTAATAAGAACATCTTGATTATAAATCAAAGTAAACAGACTGTCATAAAACTGTGTAATAGCATAGATGACAGACAACATTTCCTCTTTGAAAGCAATTATTTTTGTTCCTCAGATCAAATAATCTGTAATTTTAAGGGCCAAAGGAAGTAGTTATTTGTCTTGCAGTTGGCAATCAATTAAAAGCAGAAATCTACATGCTGGTGAGGATAGTTGTGGCAACAGATGTCCCCATGCACCAGAAAAAACACTGCTTATCTGTACTAATCCTTATTGGATCTCAATTTATTACCACAGTAGCACATTTTATTGGTTTACCATGGCTGTATTTGCTCCTGAAATCCTGTTTTTCTCATTGAAAGAACAATGAAAGAAAGGTGTTCTGTTGATACTTGAAAACTCAGTCACATTAATATGGAGGTACTGAACATGCAGTCATAAATGCAGGTAGTTTGTAGAAATGAAGTTTTTTGTGTGTGTGTAATATGCTGATTTGAAACAGAATCTTTACCAGTTTAATGAAGTGCTGGGGGAGGGGTGTGTGTTCCAAACACTCCTTTTTGGCATAGCAGCCAAGCACTAGGCAGTTTGGAAATAGAGAAGGTAGGGCTTGCAGGCTCTAAATTACTGGCCCACACTCCCCTACCCCAGCCATCCCAGCAGGCAGGCTATCTCTAGTATCAGGATTTTATTTCTCTTCTTAGGTACATTTTGGCATGGTCTTTACTTGTTCCAAAATGAGGTTAAATCAAGTGTTGAAATATATGAAAAGGAATATCTTTTTTTTTTGTTTAAACTTATTTCTGTTCATAAGATTAAAAACAATTAGAGTCTTGGGATTAAATCACAGGGAGATGGGTTATTTTTAAATTTAATTTGTTTCACAAATGCATGTTCAAATATTATATATACACATAACTATCATATTAAAACTTTTTTCCTCATATTAACTCCTGATGATTAGATAAGGTTTTTTGCATCTCTGCTGAATCATGTATTGGTGGTCATTGTTGGAGACAGCATGTTGGATTACAAAGTTTCTGGTTTTGTTCATGTAGTAATCCATTGCCCATCTATTGTGTTGGCCTCTAGAGAGATGCTTTTAGAGAATACAGAGGAACTTAAAAAATAAGAAAATGCACCCTTCCTTTCTGCCTTTTATGCCCAATAGTACCAAACATTCTTTCAAAATGTCAAGTGCTGATTTAAATCTTGCTGAATTTCACTTTCAGTAATTGGCATGTACCAAAGAGTTCCACAAACTTTTACATGACTTGGGACCAGAGTATATCTTACCAGGATTTATAGCTGCCATCTCAATTTTTTATTTATGTTACAATTTTTTTTACCTACTTTCTCTATACTATGTATCATTGTGCATTTACCCTGTCCATTCTTATTCATCTGCTCTTTGAGATAAATAGTCTTCAATCTTCTCAATCATTGTACAAAAATATTAAGGCTTCTGAGCATTTTGCCCATATGATTTTGCAATGTCCTTTAGGTCATGAGTATTCAACTCACAAAATATTGAGCAGATGTGGTATATTCAATTAATTAATGACTACTTATAATTACTTTTTAAAAGGAAGTCTATGAAGCTACTGAGAGTAGAACACATCTGATATACATCTCTGATGAAAATCTAGCTCATCTCTAGTTTACTTCGGCCATGTGTGATAAGTACTTTTTGGATAGTTGCAGAGGCCAAAAATGGCCTTATCCTGTGTTTTGATAAGTTGCATTTTCTATTTGACCTTGATGAAAGGTCTAAAATTTAGAGGAGGACAGATACATTGATGTTAGATTTTCAGTACTTTCTATGTAAAAAATTGTTATATTAATTCCAAAGAGAGATACTGTTTCAGCTATATTTCTACAGGGTAACCAGGGTCTTTTCCAGAAAGTTTTTAGACATCTCAGTATTGTAAGGCATTTAACTGCTAAGTTCACGCTGAATATTCTCATTTTCAGTTACTGCTGTGATTTGAAAAGCTGATTTCTTGTATCTTGCCACAGCCAACATTCTTGAACTACAGATTGAAAAGCAATGAAGCTGGTCTCCAACACTTATAGCATAGAAACCAACAAAGTGGACACATGTAGAATTCTGTGTATTTCAACAGTGGAGGGAAATTATGAAGCAGTTTACATGATTCTCATCAACTAATAAATTGTGAAATCTATGCATTGACTACAATGGATTTTAAAATGGTAAACTGTGATTCTTTGAGTGAATGTGATATGCATTATTAATTTATGAACATTATTTAGAGTTTATATTGCAAGCTTAAAGGCACCCTCAAATAAATAAACTGAAAGAAAGAGAAATGAAAGTATTTCAATTCTTTTGTCTAAAAAATGTAACAGTGTGTAAGCAACTTGTAGAATTTCTCCGGATAAGATTATACCATCTGGGCCCAGAATTTCAATGTATTCAGGTTTATGGAGCACAGGAGAATACATTAGGAAACCAGTTCTAACATTCACTTGTACCTTTATTTAATATAGATTAAGATGAAAAAGAGATAAAGATTGTTATGACTTTGGAATGAGTTTTAGATTATTTCTACACAAAGGAAAAGATACAGAATGGAAAACTTGGGTTTATGCATTTCAAGGTTTTGACTTCTTTTTAAAATAAGAAATCAATTGTTCCCTTTTTCAGAAATTATTTCTATCAGAATTTTGAATTTATCTGATAAAGCTGATTACCTTTAGGTCATATTTGTTCTGAGAGATCCAAAACATGCTTCGGGAACAAGGGTTTCAGCTGACATCAACAAGATGTTGCCCTTGATATAGATAATAGAATTTGGCCCCTCATATATATTGAAATGAAATCAGTAAGATTTACCTGATTTTTTCATACACAGAAGATGTATATCCACTTATTAAATCTGCAACACCTTAAAGGTCTTTCTTTTGAGTTAGCTTTTATTTGTTTTCATTGCTTAAAAAAATGAGACATCTACATGAAATGAAAACAAAGTAAAAACAGAAACAAAAAGTAACAAAATTACAAAACTAAGCTTTCAATTTTGGAAAAATTAAGCTTAATCAGTTGTCACTGGTTAAAAAGAAAACTTTGGCCCATCGTGAAGAACAGTTTCCCCTTCAGTGTTTTAACAGGGCCTTTGTGTTTTAGAGTAATTGTTGGGGTCTAGCCGTAAAATCTGTTTCATCTATTTACAAGTATTTATTACATTTACACTCTAAAGTGTGTCAAAACACAGAGTTTTCTAGTTCGATGGATATACTTAAAATAAATTTTTGATTTTTTAGCATAATAGGAACATGGTCCTTCAGATGTATAATGAAAGCAATAGGCTTATTTATTTGGCATGTTTTGCATGTTGGATGCATGTTTATCATATTTAAGAGACTTGTTTCTTTTTCATTATAAAACCAGAAAGGAAATAATAGGTTTTTCAATTTGGTACAAAATTCATTTGGAAATTATGGTTTGTAGAAGCGGTTAGATACCAGCAAAGAACTGAGGGGGAAAAAAAAATAAGGTAAAAACTTTGAACATGAAATCTGTTACTCATAATGTTAACTTAGTGGAACATAGTAATGGCTAATTTGTGTTCAAAATTGATAAGGTAGGTATCTCTTCTGAGTCTCTCACTCATTTGACATAAATGTTTATTTAAAAAGGTGCACTTATATAATACTGATAGCTCATAAATCAGTCCCTTATATACAATTTTCTAAGAAATGAGGATTGTACATCACTGTTAGCAGTCAGCCTTTTCCCTTGCTAAGTGGGTTTAATAGTATCCAAAACTCTCTTAAGAGGATAAACTCAGTATCACCAGATTCTTAATAAGAGTTTTCTGAAGCAGGTAAGAATGGATCATGTTAGGAGCTAAAAAAACCCCAACAAAGCCAGCATGCTGTGCATCCCTGTAATTTCCTTTGAAAGAAAGCTACAAATTAGAATGACTCTTAATACTTGCTAAATAGTCAACAGGCTATTTCCCTATGTAGTGACAGAAAAGAAGCAAAAAACCACCAGTCCTAAAGATTTTACTCTAGTTGTACATCATATTGTTTCTGATAGACGTCCCACTGCTTCATGGGAGATTCATAAGCCTTCATTCTATAATTGACAGTGAAGCATAATGTAGTCCATATTGGTATTAACATTAAAAAAAATGCTCTAATAAATCTGCATGGATATTTATCAGAAGTCTGGTCAACATATATTACAGAGATGGCTTTTGTGGCAAAGTGGATCTCAGTATTAAAAATCCCAGCAGTGATATATTCAAAGCATTCTGGAAAAAAAGGGTGGAAAATTCATATCACATTACTGAAATATTTACATTCATCTCCTTTTCTGGTTTATAATGATTTGATAATTCCTCAGGTGCACAGTGACAGTGGTGTTTTTTTCTTTACTTAGCAACCACTAGATCTCCATTTTCATAAATTAAAGAGCATATGCAGAGTTTGTGGTTATTTTACTTAATGTAATTTTCTTCTGGGGTTATACAGAATTCAAAGTAGTCAAGAAATTACACAAAGGGAGTACTGGGAAGAAAAGAGAGGGATGGTTAATCCCAGGATCAGACCATGTTTTCAGTCATGACAGTGTCCCTGTGAGACAAGAAAAAGAAAGGAAACCTTTTCAAGATAATGGACACAACTGAGACTATTTAATCTCAGGACAAAAAATTAAAGACAGAAGAATCTAAACTTGTGGAAGGATACTCTTTAGTATCCCTCAAATTTAATAGATTAAACTAACAAAGGAATTTAATATCTGTATAGAAAGTGACATGAAATACATTAGATGTGGAACCTTTTGGTTCTATTTTAAGAAACTCTATTTTAAGAAAGACATCATTTCTACTGTACTAAAAAGATAGGTTTCTAGCCCTGGATCACTCAGAAGGGATGTTACTGCTATTCATGATGCCAAAGAGTATACAAATGTGGTGTCATAACCATGACTGAATGAATATGAATCACTTCTGGAATGAATTGCATCAATTGGATTCACCATGAGTCAAGCTTTGGGATCTTCTTTCTCTTTTGGGGGATTCCATAGTTGGAAAATATAAAAAATATAGAAAATGTCACAACAGATAGTAGACAATTCCAGTGAGTAGGATTGGATCAAATAGAATTTTCTTGAAGGTCAAGCTATACCATGATAAGACAGTTGAAATACCAGCTTACCTGGGAATTCAAGAGTCCTTTAAGATCTGAAAAGTTTCAACCATAAAGTTTAATCCCTCCCAGTACTAGAGGACAAGCATAGTTCACTACTCCAACATAAACCAGGGATATATTTACTCTCTGAAATGACTTATGTCACTTTACAATTGCTTTAGACTAACTGCTGCCCTACAGATTTCAGCCTCTGCTGAAGAAAAGATCACCTGCCCCCCACAAGTAATGCAACCTGATTGCTACATCCATGCCAAGAGCTGACCTGAAACGAACTCAAAATTATTAGGTTACAAATTGCTCTGAACTCCATTAATGACAGAACAGGAGATGTAGACTCCCTGGAAAAGTGAACTGGATTCTGTCCTGCATCAGATGCTATCAGCTATGTTATGTTCACATATGTTCAGATTATGAAGTCACATATGTTCAGATTGTGAAGTCCTTGCTTACATAAGAAAAAAGTGCAATCTTATTTTCTCTTTTCATATGAATTTTTGGTGCTGGATATTAGGAAAATCATTGACTGGCTCGCAAACCTACAAATTTATAAAGCAAACAAATTTCCTAAGAAATTACTGAATTTGAATAATTATCGTAAATCATATCTACAGTATTCCACTGCTATGGTAAAAGTGCTCAGATTCTCCAGGTATTATAAATGCATATGCATTATAAAAATGTAAATTGGACAAGAATGACTGGTTTTTTTCTTAATTTTGGTCTATAATTAGACTGTCACAAAATGCTCATTAACAGACTGATTGTAATTCTAACTCTCCAGTTTAGAAAGTGTGTTAACTGTGTTCTAGAAAACAGTCCCTCTTCCCATATTTGGGGAAAAGATAAAGTGTTGACAGATTTTGGCACTACTAGGCAATTTTGTGTAAAGGATGGTAAACAAGTCTATCAGGATCTATTAGAAATAAAGTCAACTAAATAATATTTATGAAAATACATCAATAATGCTGATGTAATCCTAATGTAATATGACAGCATTCAATACCATGTCATATTTTCAATTTTTTGACTTTCCCTTCTGCACACCTTGCTTTTTCAGCTTTACATATAACAACTGCCTTCTGAGATGTTTTCTTTTTCTTTAAATTTCTCAAGATTTCATAGCACTTTAGCTATGCTTCCTTTGCATAAATTTAGTTTTAGGTTAATTTATTCACAATTTAAAGAAACTGAGAGTAAAGTAGAGACTAAGTATGACCCAACACTTCTGGGGTTTTTACAGAAATAAAATCCTGTAGGGACTGTAAAATAAAATGTACACATTTTAAAGAGGTTTCTCTGAGTAGGCAAGAGTAACATGAAAAATTTCCTGCTGCAGCTCACACAGGCTTTCTGTCACAGCAAATATCTATGTTATAGCTTACACCTAACATCTAGATATTTGCAGAAGTTTTCCAGTACATTGTTAAGTGGTACTTGGAATGATACCTGTGAGTTGTGATTTCAGACATTTTGCACACTTTTGGAACTCAAGTGATAAGAAGGATGAGTCTCATTTATTGGGATATTTTCCTCTGATGCCATTTAACAGTCTAGTTTAAGATTCATTTACTAATACTAATGCTTAAAGGTTGAAAGGAAGATAAATAAGAGGTAGGGTACCCTTACGTCTTAATTTGCAAACTTACCAAGCTAGATGAGAGAACACTTTTTTCTCTTACATCTCTACAAACCTACTTCTCTTGCCCAAAAATGTTTCAGCTCGCTACCTGGGAAGTTTTCTACCACTTTCTCCTTCAAGATACTGATATTCCAAGTAAAACTGACTTGGTTTGGCATAATTCAGTTTGCTGTATATATAGGGAAACAGACAAGCTAGGTGTGAAGAAAAGTGAAAATGGCTAAAGAAAGTCAATCTCTCTGAGGCTTACTGCTGTGCTGCAGTCACAGCATGCTCTTCTCGTCTGGAAAAGCTCCTGCAAGTATAAGAATAGATAAGAGGAAAGAAAGGAAAAACATCAGCAAGACCTTGAGAGGAAGAGCTTTTAAGCAAATAGAATAAAAATCAACATTGTGTTACTGTTATGGAAAGAGCTATATAAACCAAATGTTATATCAATGGAGAAATTCTAATGTGGTATTAGGCTTCTAAACATGCTCAATATCAGAATCTTTTATTCAGAAACTCTGGGAAGTTTGGCCTAAGCCTGCTCCATTGGACACTACTGCAATGTATTTCCTAATTTCAGAAGATGATCGAGGTTAATGCTAAGTACTTTTGAAAAATCCAGTTTAGATACTTGCAAAAGCCTGAATATAGTCAAATAGAATGGGATTCTTACACAGCTAATGTAAGTAACCTGATTAACCTGTCAACAGGGAGGTAAAAAAGTGAACAAGGGAAAGAAGAGTACTCTGAAAGCAATTCAGTGTTTTGTGTTGAGAAAGGAAAACACAAACAGATCTCAGAAAAAAATTGTTTAAAAAAAGTCAAAGTATAAACTAAAATGTCTTATTAGTGATAGAATTCTTTAGAGAACTACTTTTATTTCCTGAATTTACAATTATTATCTTTTTGAACTCCCTGCTCCCTCCTCTAAAATACAGATCTGGGCAGCTGCCGTTACAGATATCTTCTGGATTTACATAGGCTTTGGAAAAATAATGTACTGCAAACTACAAAACATTCAAAGGTAAGACGGGAAAGGCTGGTTGATTTGCCACTCAGTAGCTTAAAATAAGAAAATATGAAAAAAAAATTTACTTGGTACAAGTAAACACTTGGTTTTAATTTTCAGGCATTTCTCTACCTCTTTAAAAAGGATACAGAAAAATCCAGTTCAGTTCTGAAATAAGACCTCCATTCAAAATAGAAAGTACATCAATAAAATAATGCAGGAAAATTTCAAACCTCCTTTCCTCACATTTTCAGAGAAAACTGAATGAATTAAATCACTGGAAACATTGTTGTTCAGAATTACCTAATCAAAATTTATTAGAATTCTTTTTCACAAAAAAAATCGGAGCCAAATAAAGTATGGGTTGTTTTTTTTTTAATTTAAGGGTTAAACTAAATAAAGTAGAACAATTAAATTCAAGCCCTGATTCCTTGATTTTTCTGCCAACTTGTGTACAGTATAACGAAATGAAAGAAAATCTCTACCAAGAGAAGAGAGATGTAATTTCACTTAGTTTGCTGAATTTTGTTTTACTGGATTTATTTTTAAATGTTAATTTATAGCTTTGATGCTTAAATTGAGCTTTAAGATGGATTACAATCACTAAATCACTAAAAGGGAAAAAGCACAGCAGAATTATTATATATCATATTCTTTTTTCTGTATATAATCTGAAATGTATTATCCTTGTTAATCTCCCTCAGTAATTTGTATGTATATTTATATTAAGCTAATTTATTCCTAGCCAAAGAACTTACAGTTATTTGAAAAATAATCTATCTGTTTTTCAAAATACTGTCATCAAAAGTGCAAGCTAAAACTTTCAAACATATTTTTTCCCCACTATGTGACTATAAAGGATCAGAATCAACAAAATACCATGTAGCTTTATGACAGAAGGTAAGATCTCAGAAAACAGGAAAAAGCCATTTTAGAAGACCAGTGTATTTGATTCTTTGTGTAAAATGTTTTCCTTGTTACTAATCTAATTTAAATACCTCATACACTGTATTGACAATCAAAATGATTTTTAAGAATTTTATGGGTAACATTTTAATTTCTCTCCCCATATAAGCAGAAGTTACAGACACAGAAGGCATGCCCTGCATATTTTAGCTTTCACTTTGTTCTTGTGAAAATGGTTAACAAAAGAATAAAGAAAAGCAATACAGAACAAGAATAGAAAAAGAGAGTTTGGATAAAAATGTCACATGTTACTAAAATCTCAGTTATTTTTCAGAGTAAAAACTAATTTTAGTTTTGAAAAAGATTTTTTATTTTTTCTTCACGGAAGTCAGTCTTTCTTGAATGTTATAGCTTATTATCTTGGACTATAGGGAATTGACAATTCCACTACAAAGACAAGAAATAATCTTAATGATGGAACACAAAATATGTGATTAAACAGGATTTTTGACTAAAACATCTAGTTCAAACAATTAAACAAAGAAATCTACAGCAAGATATCAACAATACTGTAAAATTTACATGTTCAACAGCATTTGGATACTTTTCAGCAATTCACTTTTTTCTCTCAAACTCAATTAGACATGTGGGTCTTTGTTTTATACCATCACAGTGTCTCTCAAGATTTGCCCCATTAAAATTAGGATTTTTGGAAGGTTGTCAGCTTTTCTAGAAGCCACGTGACACAAATGACAAAGTACTTCATTCAACATACCTTCATTCTGCATGTCCTACAGATGATGTTATCTAGACTCGAGGCTGGAGTTTCCATGGGCAAGCAACATTTTATTTAACATGATTGCTCCTTTAAGCCTGTGGAGTAATCGCTGAGGGGCACTTTGGAAATTTACTCTCTAAGAACAGCATTGAAACTGGGTGGAACGTAGCACTAGTGTACAACAAGTCCGTACCATGGAGATTCCCTAGACAACCCTAGATGTTGGCAGCATCAGGGGCACTTGGTGTGCTGACTCTAGGAGAGATTACATGGAGGGTGGAGCGGAGTGGAGACGTCGTGGCCACGCTCCGTGAACAGGGGAATTTAAGGGTACACAGTGTGTACATTAATAAGCTGCACGTGCGATGCCCTGGGTCAGTGACCTGTCAACTTTGACGAAATGTTGTACTTGGAGTGAACTTTGCTAATTATAATATCATTATAATACTAAAACATACACCCCTTTCAAAAGTTACCCACCTCCCAAGGTGCGACCCCTCCTCAATGAGCATGCGCACTGAATTTTTCCTAGTCTGTACCTTTAAACACGAAGCGAGAGAATTCTGAACCAATCCTGATAAAGGTATATATGACTAGATTCACTCAAGCTCCACCTGCAAAGTGGATGTTAGGGAACATACCATTGTCGTGTACTACTCTAACTTCTGGGATCAGTCGATGGGCTGAGCCTCTCTTAATCCCGCATCGGGACGCCGTTGGGTAAGATTCGAACACTTGGTCATACCAAGTGCCTCCCCAGGAAACTTAGAAATCTCTATAGAGTAACTTTACATCTTTTAACGCATTTGTAGTCAAGCAGCGTTACTCATACTTTTGGCATTTGCATGTGCTTTGTAGGCAGTGAATTTATCACCGGCAATCCAAAGAACCTGTGTATCTGTTGCTTCAATAAATCACGACCATACCTCTGAGTGTGGCCATGTGAGTTCAGGAGGTGTCCGGCTGAGCAGGTAGTGCGATGTTAGTAGCACATCCGGACCTGTGATAGTCCAACGAAGGTGTTGGGCGTGACCGGACTACTAATGCTAACTTTGGGCATCATTCAGAACCTAAGCCCAGCCGCCCCCAGTCCCTCTGATATCTGAGGATCGACTGGAAAGCAAGGGGGTTTAGTTTCTGTCAAATGGCTCTGCCTCTTAATGCAACAGAGCCACAGTAGTTTTTCAGTAGTTTTTTAAATCATTACAAGGAAAAAAAAAACACTTCCAAATTCTTGGTACTGTTTGACAAAATTTTTCTTGCCAATAATCCCTATCTTGAAATCGCCATATTGTGATATTGTTTCTCAATAAGAAAATTAGTTTTTGCTCAATGCTCTTATGCATCTATTTTCTTCTCGAGTATCTTGCTTGTAGAAATACAAGCTGCATTAAATGTTGCAAAGGTGAGCACAAGCGTAGTTAGAAATTATGAAACATTTGGTTCAGGAACACTCACAGCTCAATTACTGATTTTGTTTTTAAAAGATGTTCTTCCTGGTTATCTTGAGCTCTGAGAAAATTGCTCTTAGCTTGCTAAGCTTTAATTGCAAAAAGCTGCCATTAAAAATACCTTAAGATAGTTAAATCCCAATAACTAAGACAAATATAGATAAAAAAGACAAATCTACAGTTTTAACATTAAGTTTAAAAAATTGGTTAAGCCAAAATGGAAGGTCTACATTCTCTAATAAGTTACAAGTCTTTCAGAGATTGTATAAACATATTTGTATATTCTACAGGTAAATGCATGTTTACTTTGTTCCTGGCTGACAAAAAACAGAATGTTCTGTATGATTTTTATTTCTGACTCAGCCTGAACAATACAATAAACAAGAAAAACCAAATATATCTCTCTGTATTGTCAAAACCCAAACATCTTAAAACTCTGTAAAGATTCAGGTAGTTCTGTTGTGACCTCATGCTATATGAATAAATAGATATGAAATTACCATTGATCATCACTTCTAAGGTAATAAATTATGTGTTCTTGAAGTTTCAAGTTGATGATAGATGTCCTCCAAAGATGTCCTAATTGAACACAGTAATATAGAGATAATGGGCTAGTGCTATACAAAGTCCATCAACAATATGTGATTTAATGGCCATTTTGGCCTTTGCAGTAACAGTACAGTACAGTACATTATAGTATAGTGTATATATGGTATTCTACAGGAAGTGATGCTGGCAGTATATTTATCAAATGGCTCTGCACTGTGAGAGAATTTACCTTTTCATAGTAGATATGGAATGGAGCCAAAAGCTTTTCTTATGACTTAAGGTTCTAGTATTCTTTGGTTTAACCCTCATGACATGAAAGGTTATCACAAATAAATTTGTCTTCAGGAGTCAATAGGTCTCTATATATTTTTAAAGGGGCTTTTGTGCCTGCCTAAGCACAAAGAAACCAAAATCTACCTAGTTATGTTTCATAACTATTTTCTCATTCGCTTTGTTGACATTACCAAAAAGAAAAATCAACTTCAAAAAGCAAGATTAATAATGGTAAATATTATGAAACTTCTGTAAATAATTGTGTTTGTAAAAAGATATTAGTTCAAATTATTTTTTAAATCCATGACTACACATCCATCTAAAAATTCATGTATGGATTAAGCTGTGGGTTAGCCCAATAGACCTAGTGAGTATATTTCCATTCTCATTGGAATAACTGGGTTATAAGTAGCAGAAAAATAATTAAGAGTTTGATGTTTCAGCATAGCTCTCCATTTCCAAAATGTTTTCTTTTTTCTTACAGAGAACTTAGAAGAACGGACATAATAAAACTAAACTACTGAGGAACAATATAACTGCTTTAATATAGCTGTATTGTTCCTTAATAATGTAAAATGAAATGGAAACAAAACGGGTTTGTGTTCAGATTGTAATCCTTGGCGTTTTATGCTTCATTTTTCCTAGTTTTTTTGTCCTACTTTTTCTTTTATCACTGATGACAGGAAAACAATCCTCTTTCCTCCCACCTCCACTTTTAAATAGCCTTTGGATAAATTCTCATTTCCCATAGTAAATCAGACATTTTGGTGCCTGCAACATTTGTTTAAAGAAATATTTACCTTTCTCTCATGGGAGCTAAAAATCTAATGCCAAAGTTTGTCATGATTCTCAGTGAACCAGAGGATGGTGGCATACATATAAGGGTAGCCAGCCATGAGCTATACTCATGTATTAGCGCAAAAGTGTCTGGTAGTGCCTGTGGGAAAAATACTCTGGAATGTGACTTATTGTTGAAACAAGGGCCAATATGTGGCTTCTGCCAATAACTTGAAAATTCTAGATGAGCAACAAAGATCCTCACTACATTTAAAGATACTTAAGCTACTCTTTTCCACATATGCCTGTACTATTCTATTTCATGAAATAGATGGTCCTGGTCAGTAATTATCACAGAATCACAGAATCACAGAATCACAGAATCACTAAGGTTGGAAAGGACCTTCAAGATCATCAAGTCCAACCATTAGTCCAGTGCCACCATGTTCCCTAAACCATGTCTTGAAGCACCACATCCACATGTTTTTTGAACACTTCCAGAGATGGCGACTCCACCACCTCCTAATTCTCTGTAAAGGGCAAGATACTCCTGTTGGGATCACCTTGCACAGCTCGACCTTAGAGGAGAAGGAGCTGTGGCACTGAGAAGCTG
>NW_010542685.1:0-57714 GCF_000687285.1 Phaethon lepturus
AAGCTGGTGAGGGATCTGGAGAGCAAGTCTTGCAAGAAGTGGCTGAGGGAACTGGGCTTGTTCAGTCTGGAGAAGAGGAGGCTGAGGGGAGACCTCATCGCTCTCTACAACTACCTGAAAGGGGGTTGTGGTGAGGTGGGTGTTGGCCTCTTCTCCCAAGTAACTAGTGATAGGACGAGAGGAAATGGCCTCAAGTTGCACCAGGGGAGGTTTAGACTCGATATCAGGAAAAATTTTTTCACTGAAAGAGTGGTCAGGCATTGGAACAGGCTGCCCAGGGAGGTGGTGGAGTCGCCATCTCTGGAAGTGTTCAAAAAACGTGTGGATGTGGATATGGTCTATAAACCATATAGTATATGGTTTAGTGGGCATGGTGGTGTAGAGTTGATGGTTGGACTTGATGATCTTAAAGGTCTTTTCCAACCTTATTTATTCTGTGAAAATAACTTGTTTGAGGAACCTTGAGGGAGAACAATTTCTGCCCTCTCCCCTGCAGCAGCAGAGGTGTTTTTGGGGTTGCTAATACATTTGGTGGCTGAGATGAGTCAGGGGAAGGTGGTAGGGGACTGTCAAATGACTCAAAGGTGTTTGAGGAGATGGGAAGCTTTGATGGTCTGTTGGGGGTATTAGACACCTCTCCCCTCCCTAGTCCCGCTGAATTCTTCGCTTACCCCTTTACAGTTCCTCTCCCACAAACCTACCTAGTTCACGCTTCCATAGAAAGCTCATCTGCCGTAGAAATGGGAAAAGTAGTTTGGGAGGAGACTGTGGTTTATTGCTATTGCAGCAAGGAGGACTGAATCATTCAAGTCACTTACTGCTGGCAGAGCCATAAAGGAAATGTAAGCTGAATGCCAAACAAACAAATTTCAAGCATACTACTGCCAAATGGTTCCCTGTACATTTCATGGAGAAAATGGTAAATTAAAAAAAACATCACAACACTTTGGCTGATACATTGAGGAAGTTAAGTGCTTTGTCTTTGCCAGTGCTCTGTCTTCTGTAATCCGTCTGTTTTCATTTTTGCTTTGTAGTGGTTTTTTCCTTACAGAAATAAGAGGTATATTTCACTTTACGCTGTGAGCCAATATAGGAAGTATTCAGCTGGTGAGCAGGCTGACATGTTCAAAATCCTTGCTGTAAGTGCCAAGCACTTGGTGGGATCAGGATTTCGTTGGTGGCACACCACAAGCACCATAAGGCATGGGCAGACTTAAACAGCAGAATCCTGATCATGGGGCCTTGCTAACTGCAGTGTTAGGCAACTGCTGAGTGATGCTCTAGTATCTCCATGTTGGAATTTCCAAGTCTTTTCATGGATCTGTTGTTTTGTTTTGTTTTTTTAATTCCATGGTTTTAGTTGATTTTTTTCTCTTTTTTTTTTTTTCATTACTATGAGAAAGAAAGATGTAGGAATAGGCAGAGAAGGCCTTGTAAACAGCTGGAATCCATAAAAAAAACTATCTAGAACTGATTGTAGGATAACCTTCCTTAAAAACACATTGCTGTCTGGCTGGGGTTGTATGTATATGAGAACTGTTGAGGAGAATCCAAAACAAATATCTGTTCTAAACAAGTCTGTGCTCCCTTTAATTTATCAGCTCCATGCAGTACAACTTGTCTGCTCTGAATAAGCATCACCTGAGGTGGTCTCCAAGCGGATTAGCTAATGAGGTTAAGGGAGACAGTGATGAAAACATGACTGTAGGAAGCAGGCAACAAGTAAACATGATTCAAATAGCATCTTAGCAGCATATAACTTGGTTTATGTCCTTTGGTTAAAAGAAAATGGAGCTATTTATGTGACTCTGTAGTCATTAGAGCTAAGGAACTTCTAAAATTTTTCTGACCCATCTCTGATCTCACGTGCACAGAGATAAAAAGTAAAATATGAAACTCTCAGGTTTTTGCATTTGTTAAAACTGAGAGATGAATTAAAGATACAGCTGTCTTGATTTGGGTTAAGATAACTGGCTTAAACCATAAATATGTATTAGCTGTTTTGTTACATGAATAGTAGAGAAGTGTTTCATGTTAAGAGCTTATACACTTAAAATGAAGATATGAAAGCGCATAGAGAGGGATTGAAAAAAAAGGGCTAAACTTCAAAGCTTATAGGAGAAAAATACTTCCCTGACTTTCCTATTTTTCTTTCAAACGTGCAATTGACTATTTAGGAAGAGGAGGTTTTGGTCAGAAATACACACACTGCTATAGGGTTAGTATAAGTCTGTATTTAGAGGAGTTCCCTGCCTTCTCTGGGAAAAAAACAGTTCTAACATGGTATACTGGAAGTTTTGGGATGAAGATTTTAATATTAGAAAAATGGATAGGATGTTTATGAACATTTTTTTTTTAATTTCAAAGTTAGTATTTTTGTCTTTCCTTTTACCTCTTTTTGTAGCTCCACTATTACACCTTTTTTTGTGAATGATTTTCAGTGATGTTCAGCTTCTAATATGCTTTCCTTACATCTTATTATTCACTCTACTACCCTTTGATATCAGTCAACTCTTTGAATCTAGCAGCAAACACCAAATCCTAAATTCAGAGAAAAAGTTGGGATTTGGATTTGATTTAAGTAATATTTCAGTGTTAGAAAAAATAACTATAATGTATTCATGACTACACCTCTTGTGTATATACTGGTAGGATTTAAGCAACTTTTAGGAAAAATGTAGGTGATCTAGGTTGCAGCTTGAAGAATATGCTCTTTGTAGAAAGCTTTGAAAAGCTTTAGACAAATACTTATGTTTTAGGGAAAAGAGATCTAAACAGAATGGAGTCTTTATTGTTGACAATACTATTCCTAGTCCTGGGAGAGAATCCTCTATTAGAATATACTTGTTCTTGAGGAAGGTGCAATTAGTGAGTCACGCAGCCCTTTCTGCCTCCCTCCATAAGTAATGCACTTCAGCGGTTGGAGTGGGGCTGTTGCGGGGAGACGGGAAGAGGTGGGAAACCCACTCAAAGTTTTTCTTGATATGCATTACTTGCCAAGCAAAAAAGGTGTTTTAGGTAACGATTGATAACCTTAAACAGAACATTAACGTAATGGTGTCTGAAGTGCAAAATCGTTATCAACATTTTTTGTACTACTTTTCTGTAATAAATACTATTACTTTTAACCTTAATTAGTTCAACAGTTCTACTAGTAGTTGTCTCTAAAACATAGATATATTTGACCCCTTGTTGATCTTGTAGGCAGACATCATACAACGCCTTTTGACCATGTTCATATCCACTATTTTGGTTACACATATCTTAATTTCCCTGGCAGCTGATTTAATTTTATTGGATTTTTATGTGCATTTGCAATTCTAGTTGATCATACTATGTTTTTGTTGCTCTTTTTTTTTTTTTTTTTTAAACTCTAGCTATGGACAGTGATGTTATTTGTTGCAAAAAACACATACTGCAGTGCAGTTTTTTGACTGTCCATATCAAATAGGACTTGAAATGCCTTCTTGGATCATCAACTGCAGTTCCCTACTGATGCAAACCATCAGATTACACTACCCCTCTTAGATGTAGTGATAGACAACAGAATGGACCTCTGTCACCTTTTGGTTTTCACTTTGACAATTACTTCAATTTTCTGAAGCGACGGTCTTTGAAATTTTACAGGTAACCACACTGAGATATTCAAAGTAAAAATGAGGATCCAGCAATGCCGTTTTGTTCCTCTTATGCTGCAATCACTGTGCTATTAAGGATAAGATATCTCCAAAGGGTTTTATCACTAAAACCTTGAAGAATGATTGGCAGATCAAATCACATTACACACTTTTCAATTAAACAGTCCTGCTTAAGTTATGTGATAAGTAGCATGTACATATTACTCTCGAGTATTTCTGCTCAATGATGCTTTGAACACCTCCTGGTTTTCCTCCCACTGTGACATGTTATAATATCACTTCTACCACCTGGGGCAACTCAAGACCAAAACTAAAATTTTAATAGGATTTTGGTTTTGGTGTTTGCACTTAATTAAAATACTCAGATGAAGCCTGAGAGTTCCTTTACATGAAGGCATTTCCATGCTTCAGTGGAATAAATCTTTCTTAGAAACACATGTTCTGTGGTGCAGCTATTTATGTCCTCTGGGGTTTGTAATGCTGCTTTACTATCTGGCATGTTGGTTTGAGGTCAAAGAAAATGCCTACTTCTTAGAGTTGCCTGCAGCCACTATGGATACCTTGCTTGAAAAGGTGCCTTGTGTCCAAAGGACTTTAGCTAGTGAGATTTTAGCAGCACTTGTATGAAAGTTGTCTGGAGAAAAGTTGGGTGGCAGGGAGGGCTTTACCTTTTTTCTATTGTAATTTGAAAAGCACTTTGTTAACACAGAACCAAGGCTGAAGAAATTTGAGAGAGGTAACTGGACTAAAGGACATATGAGTATTTTACTTGATGCAAAGCTGCTGAAGTATTAACTTCGAGTATGTCCACTTCAGTAAGACCATTTATCCTTCAATGTCTTAATTTTCTCACCTGATGAATTAGGATAATCAAAGCCTCTTTATAGTGCTGGGAAGCACTTGAATTCCTTCCAAATTAGTAGTAACAGAAAAAACAAAATACATGGAGTATGAAAGAACATAAAGACAAAACTGATGTAATTGTGTTCCAACACTCTCTTTTTAATAATTTAAAAAAATTATATCTCACTTGAAAAATTCAAGCTAAGGAGAGGAACATTAGTCACTCTCTTTTTTCCTTTTCCACTCCGATACACTTCTTCTGACTAATGATAGCTTGCTATCACACATTTTTTGTTATTCGTTAGGGGAATAGCCTGAGTTTTATATATCCCAATGGATATCTAACCATATAGTTGCTCTCTTTTTGTCCCCTCAGGATGACTGGTTGAAACTCTTCCTGTTTTTTTATCTGAAGTTTTTAAATGTGTGTTCATTATGCAGTTTGTAGAACTGTACACTCAGCTGACCACATGCTTTTTTGCTTTCCATGCATTGTAGTTGTTCATGCACGCGCAATACAAATACTCTGCTTTTAGTTTGTACTTGTTTTTTTGTGACAATGTTTCACTGGTAATTAACTACTTTTCATTTTATGCTGAAAATACAACATGTAATCTATGAAGCCATAGTTTAATTTAAATTCCCACTGTTGTGCATGTTCGCTATTTTTATGGTACCTAACTCATTACATATATACAAATGCTTCCCCCACTCCCAGTATATTCAGAATATATCCTGAAAGAAGAAAAAAAAAAAAAAATCTGTGTTTTACTTAGCTCCTTCCTGCTAAATAGTATCAATAAACTGAACTTGTGTATAAGGAGAGTAAGCAAGTATGCTGCCATGGGAAAGCATTTTGAGGACTGTAATGGAGGGGAGAAAGTTAGATGAACAGAGAAAGGTGGAATTTAAAGAAATTGTGGAAAATCATGTGAGAAATCTCAAGAGCACCAAACAGGTTTAGAAACACAGGATCACATTGCACCTGGCAGCCCTCTCTTTCTCTATTTTACCTCTTGCCTGAGTTGCCTCAAAATTTAGGCTAGTTAAAAGGATACTTAGAGCCTTTATCTGGCTTTAACTTCTGACAAGACTTTGGGTCAAATATCTTACTCTATTTAATTTTGAAAATGGTGTGTTTAAAAAATTTCACTGGGAAACTGTGGTTTTGTGGAAAAAAATTTACTAATAACAAGGCAGTCCAGAACTACAGATTGTATCTAGTGACTTGTTATAACAGAAAAACATATAGTATGTACATATAGTGTCTCCTGACAATCCCAGTTGTCTATAAAGAATTCCTCTACGACCTGAAAATTGAAAGTCATCAAATACTTTGTAACACCACATAAAAGGTTTCAGGGTTGGTTTTTTTTCCTACTGAAGGCCTTAAGTCACAAATGAAGAGGAAAAATTAATTGCTTCATGATGGTGTTTACAACTAAAGCTTGTGCATGTGCTTACATCTCGGTTTTGTGTTGTTCTATCTTTTTTCTCTTTCATCACCTTGATTTGTGACCACACCGGCTTGAATGGTGTTACATAACACTGTGTGATGTTAAATTATCTTAGGCGAGATTTCTTGCAACTATGAAAAAGCAACTTAGATTTAGAACATTTATTAATGAAACACAGAGAAGTGTTCATGTTCTTTATTATACGTTAATATTGCTCTGTTTTCTTTAGACAGGTCAAGTAATTTACATTTGGTGAAAATGCGTCTCGATTTTTTTTTTTTTTCCTTTTTCTTTATGTTAACCTGGACTTCAGTGCATGGGATCCTTTTTCCACATGTGTTCTTTTACTGATCTTTTGCTTCACAACAAAAAGCTGTGAAGATTTTCATTGTTTTCAGTACCCTGTGATTAGTCCTTTAGTAACCAAATCTGATGCACAGATGAATTTTACATCTTCAAAACAGTGTGTAGGGTGTTTTTAAACAATTTTCTTATGTAACTTCACTGCAACAAGTGAACAAAAACATTAACGTTATCAGTATTTCTTGAATTGTTCTTTAACATAATAATTCTCAGGCATAGCTACTAAAACATATGTAAACATAGCTTGTCCTTTTGCAGATGGAGCAGAGATGTGATATGACTCAGTAGACCCACAAAAAGATTCCTTAAGATCCATTTGCAATCCACCTGTGAGAGAAGAAACCCCCCAGCAATACACTTCCCAAAAATAGGCTTGTTCACAAAGTATATTCATTTAAATTAGTACAGAAATGAGTTAATAATTGTGAACTATGATTATTTAAAAATAGCTTTACAATTAAAATATTATTTGCACTGTTTAATGGAAAAAAACAGGCCACCTTGAATGTAGTGTAAAAGGGATGGAGATTATATACAGAAACTAAAAGAAATGCCCTGTAAAATAATGCCAGACTAAGTTTGCATGTCTGCTTTTACTACTGACAGAAGAAATAAATCATTCTTAAAACACTTGTACTACAAAACAAAACCAGATCATCTCTGAATAGCTTCAAGGTGATTTAAATTTGTAGCTTCAAGGTGATTTAAATTTGTATACAAGGTAGGCATAGAAATAGAATAATTTCTAGAAATGTGCCAATTTAATGCATTCTTAGAAAGTATGTGTTAATGTGCATAATATGAAACTGATAATCTAGATGTGATACCGGTTTTTTAACACTTTTGTTAAATGACATTTTTAAAATACATTAAGAAGTTCAATTCTGTTTTTTAACTGCTCAGCTAAATAGGCAAATATTAGAATTTAACAATTTTGTCCTGTAGCTGTTGATGCCAAGTATGCAACAGTTTTAACAACTTAGCTTAATTTTTTTGTTTTGGTTAAATAAATAAGAAGTAAAGTTTCGTGTAGTACTATGCATTGTGTTACAACCCATGCTAAAGCAGATAAATTCCTTGATTTTCACAGAATCTATGAATCTGGAGATTTAAAGAGAGATATGGTTTCAATTGACCTACAACAGGGTAAAGTAAAAAGCAAAGCTTGAGGGATATTCTGAGCGGTGTTGGTTTTTTTTAATATTTTTTATTTTATTTTTGAATGTATCCCATCTCCTTTTCTAAGTGTAAAACACTAGGTTATCTAATGCATTTTGTACATCTTTAATTATTATCTGGATTTAGTCACAGAAGCTTTCCTTGTTACTTGCAGCCAGACAGCATCTTTGGATAAAAATAGGATTGTAAACTCTTCAGATTACTTAATCTCTTGTCCATGTAATGAAGAAATAATTTTACTTACATGTGGTACATGTGGAAAGCAAAACACTATCTTATCTAGTCAGTGCACTGTTTGAGTAGTTGCAATAATTTTGATATAAATATCCTACCCATCAGCATGCAATAACCAGACAAAATAAAGTTGGTGAGGGGGAATAAAACTTTTGAATACAATTAAATCAGTTGGCACTGGAGGATTTTGGACAGACAAGAGTAAAAAGTAATAATTTTGTTTAAGAACAGGAACCGACACTCTTATGGAGAAATAATTTCCATATGTGCTGAGTTGTTGTTTGATATTATTTCTTTAAAAAGTTATTTAAAAACGTAATCATGACAACATATAGAATATATAAAATATCAACAATATAAAAAAATAGAGTAACATTATAAGTTTTACCCAAATGTCCTCAACTATTCACAGCAGCCCATCTTCCTGTTGCAGGTTAGCTGTTGTTACGTAGCGTTTTCTTCACTGCCATAAACAGAGGTTTTATTCGTGAATATGGATCTCATTGGTCAAACGCACCACATGCAGTTACTGCTCCAAAGAGATTACTATTGACATAGAAAATAAGAAATAGTTTATATTTATAGACAGCAGGACTACAGGGAAATGATGACATACATTATTTAGTATCATAGTCAGTCCTCTATGTATACCAACAGCTTACTGTTGTACCTTTAGGCAAGTGAATATTTCAATAAAAATGAGGTATTAAAATTCTCCTTTAGGCCCCTGTGCTATACAATGCAAGTTGCATCCCTATAACCTCCTTCACAACTGAACAAGCCTGTTGGAATCATCTAGATGAAATTATCCTTCTCTGGTAACATTTAAAGACAGAAATGGTAATGTTTTACTTAGCAGTGTTCTTTGTAGCAAGTTAAGAAAGAATGAAGATAGCCTTGTGTGGGTTTTTCTCCACAAACCAGAAAATGTTACTTGAAAGAAATGCTGCCGTTCACTGAAATGTTCTTTACTGAAGCTCTTTTGGGTGGGCACAAAACTGCTTCTGTGGTTGCAAAGATGTTACCCTGCACAGATCTATTAGAAACACAAGGATATATAACTTGTTTTTCTGAAAGGTATTGATTCTGAAATACCTACAAAGGTTAAATAGCTGTGGGTTGGTTGTGGGTTTTTTTTGTGCTTTGGTGTTTTTTTTTTTTTGAGGGGTGTGGTCTGGGAGTGGGCTGTTTTCTTTTAAAAATTATCTAGAGAAAGGAAATGACATCCTGACACTGACGTTAGCATTACATTGCATGTAGTTCTGAGCTTGGTGAGAATGTGTTCCCACAGGAAGTAAATCTTCAATGTTCCTTAAAAGGGGAGCAGACTGTTGTGATATCTTTCAGAGGAAAAACATATGCTGAAATAAAATCTTCCTATTTATTTGGTGAGAAATGGAGAGATGCACTTAAGCAACATTCCTGTAATGTGTCATCTATGGAAAGAAAATTTACAACTCCTCTCTGGAAGCTTCAACACGATATCACTACTATTAAATAACAAATAGAGAAATGTGGACTCAAATCCACTTGATTCTGCTACAGCAAAGCAGATTTAAAAGAAGAAATACAGGAGAGTAGAACTCCTTTGTGCAGCTGGCTGTTAACACTTGAATACCATGAAATTTCAAACACTGTGGAAATGAAAATTTTCAAAAATTGACCCCATAAAGTATACAATGTTCCAGAAAATTTGAGATGAGCAGCAACTTTTATTGCCTCCATATATTATCATTAGTAATCCAGGGATATTCCACAGATGAGACAAAAAAAAGAACATTTACAACATAAAACTGAGACTCTGCTTAATAATAAAATCTTGGTAGGTTTTATACGTAAGGTGTTTATTTGTTTCTATATTACTTTCTAACATTAACAGCAAAATGGTGGGTGTATATAGCCATCTGTACGTAAGACACACACACGCATGCATGTAGATATATATGGGGTTCTTATTTTGTCCAGCTAAGGGAATTACTGTTTCCATTCACCATCAAAAAAAGTTATCCAGTTTTAATTACAAGAGCAAATGATAACTAACTTAATGTTCACTAAAACCCCTTCATCTGGTAAGGGAAGCTAAAGGAATTGATTTCTGTTATTACATACATTTTACAGTCCCTTTGACTTTCCAAGGTAGTGTGACGAGGTGATGCTGTGACTGAGTAGACCTATAAATCACAGCATGTTCTAATTAACATTTTTAGACTACTTTCAGAGTTGAAATCAATATTCTCACCTATATGTAAATAAATTGACCTTTTGGACTATATTGTATTAACAGAATCTTGCAATTTAAAGTTTCCTTCATTCCTGTATATTTAATAGTCAAAGTCAGATTATGTGTTCTATGCATAGAATCATAGAATCTTTGGGTTGGAAGGGACCTTTAAAGGTTGTCTAGTCCAACCCCCTTGCAATGAGCAGGGACATCTTCAACTAGATCAGGTTGCTCAGAGCCCTGTCCAACCTGACCTTGAATGCTTCCAGGGATGAGGCATCTACCACCTCTCTGGGCAACCTGTGCCAGTGTTTCACCACCCTCATTGGGAAAAATTTCTTTCTTATATCTAGTCTAAATCCTGTGCAAGAAGTTCCAAAGTTAGGAATCAAATTGATTCCATGAATGTTAAAGAAAAGCAGGAGGTTGCCAAATGTAAGCATACAAAGGAACGATTTACTTCTCCCTTTAAGACTGTGTTTTGGTCCTTTTTTTTTTTTTAATATGATACATTTAGTGGTGTAAAACTAACCAGATCCTTTCAAAGGATCTTTAGTGCATTCATAATAAAACACAGTGTAGTTATAAACAGGAAAAATTAAGTTGTTCCTCTTGTTCTTTGAGGAGTTTGATGAAAGGAGAAAGGAAGAATTGAATCTGCAATTTAAAGAGGAAGGTTTTTTGGTTTTGTTTATTTAAGACAAAAAGTGGGGAGAAGCCCTATTGTTTCTCACTTAGAATCTTGAAAGGTGGAAATGATGTAGGAATAATGTGATTGGAACCGCAGTACAAAGCACCAATGGAAAGGGCTTGATTCCAAAGATTTTTTTAAAAAGTGTAAGAAAGTAATGGTTATTAATGAAACCTGTTATCAAGAACTTTGGGATTTTATACTTATTCTGTCTTCTCCTGTTGCATCAAAATCCTTTCTCATAATCATTGAAAATGCATAGCAGAATTTTTCTTCTTGCGCTCCCATATAAAATTATAACTATCAATATTTTCTAATGATATATGCACCTCTCAGTAATTGCACTTGATATACACTGTTTTGTTTAGTTTTTTTAATATTTCCATATTAAGGATGACAAAACAACCTTTAAGAGATAGCTAAAGTTCTGCAACTGTCTTGTGAAAATTTATTTCCTTGGGACTTGTTTTAGGTCGGGCCGAGGGGGTGGAGTTTTTCCAACAGCACTTGAAAATGTGGAAACAAGTGTGGTGTTTTTAATGTGTGTTGGGGGGTTATTGGTGGTCGGGGGTTTTTGTGTGATTGGTGGTTGGTTTTGTTTTTTTAACAACTGCTTTGGTGGCCCTCAGCTTTGAGGGGGAAAAAAAATAATACTGTTTTATGGTGTAAAGTTTTGAGGTTACTTATAGGGCTGGGCAGAACAGATGCAATGCTCACAGTTCAGGTAGAAAATAAGTGTCAGCTCTCTAGGAGTGTGCCACTAAGAACTTTCCAAAATATTTCTAGGATTTGATAGGTTGTTTCCTTTTCCTCTTCACAGGCAGACTCCAGAGTTTTAAGCAAATGGTCTTCAGACCTACCAGAACAATTATGTCCTTACATTGTATATTATCTATGTTCCTACATAAAAGATTTATTCACTTTAAGACCTGTTAATGACTTCTTGAAACAAGAACATGCTTTGTATTTTTTCTCATAAAGAACATGAGTTGTAAAGCTGCTTTTTTTTTTTTTTTGTACAAAATTCTAGACTCTGGCTTAGAACTTGTTTTATTTCTTTTCCTAACTCAGACATGGGGTGTAGGCAGGGATGAATTATTACTAATAACAATAATATAGCGAGTTAAAATTTCCGCGCGCCTTGATATTGAAAGACTGCTATAAAAGGAGTATTCTCCGTAATTGTATGACAATCTAAACTTCAAGGGAAATAGCTGAAGCTAAAACCAATAATTCTCATTAAAATTGTTATGTCTGAAAGTAAGCAAGAGCAGCTAGATGGGTGGACAAAAAATGTCAGCAGTAGGAATGTGGATAACAGCGATAAGAGAGATGTAAACCTGGCAAAATTGATGAATTGATGATTAGTAATCACTGAACCTCTGATAGCCATCCTATTGCTTGCTATGATAGTGTCTAAAACATAATCTACAGACTTCAACTTGAAAGGTTTCTCTTTTTTGTGTGCTATTCTGGGAAGTTGTTGGGGATTGAAGAGCTTTGATCTTCATGATGAGCATTTCGTTGATGCATGCAGACTATTAGCTGTGCAATCCTCCAAGTAGCCAGCACGATGGGCCCTGCCCGTTGTGGGGAGAGGCAGAATTGCTTTACCGAGTCTGTCCCAGGCTGTTCCAGGAGCCACTACCCAAACACTGCATGAACTAATCCCCTCCACAAAAGGCTGTTACCAATGGAGTGGTGATGTTATGCGGTGGTTAAGATTCAGCAATTTTCAAACTAATGTATAATCACAGCTACAAAAACTATCTGATAAAAATTTAACTTTGACTAAAAGTTGAGTGAAGGTTATCAAGAGAGGGGATGAAAAGAAAAAAATTTTCTCCTGTGGCATGAAAAGCCAAAATATGTAATACTAAGACACAGAAATTATTTAGTTAAAGGGCATTTCCTTTAAATTTTATAATTCAGTGTTTTTAATGATTCTTTTAAATAAATACCTGCACAATATTTTTGTGCTTCTGTAAAAAATGTTAGGTGGACTTTCTGAGTGTCAAGAATTACTTCTTAAACATTTAAATTAAAAATTAATTTTAATTGGATTTCACTTTTCAACCATTTTTAGTTATGGCTTTTTAATTTATTTAATAAAAAACACTTTCTTCATATAGAGTTTTTACTATTGAATTTGTTAGCTTGTTTCTCTGAAATTGGCCTTTTATGCATAGTCATGTAACCGGAAAAAACTCTAGAACTGTTAAGAAAACGTAATGACTTTTTTTTAAGGAAAAACAGCAAATTATTTTTCTGCATTTTTCTAGAGTCAGTAAATGATTAGCACCCATTGCTCTTGTGAAGAACAAATCTACCTCAGGTAGCAGAGAATGCTGAACGGAGAAACCTGGTGTGATGTAAATTGACAAGACAGCTGCTGAATCTTGAATTCTAACAATACTTTAAACAGTTGCTTTCTTCTGAGAGAGTAATATTAAAAACTGCAGCTAGAATAAGAGTTGATAAGACTTGATTACTGAAAATTTTTAGGCAATTTGAAGTTACTTAGAATTATTAAATAAGTAATTTTTTTAAAGGCATATACTCAACATTTGTGATTATTTTCAAAATAATGCAAGACCATCATGAAGTTCGTCACAAGGGGACATGTAAAGGAAGAATTTACATTCTTAATATGGAGGTTTTCCTCACAATTTTTTAGGAAATTTATAAGTTGATAATTTTATTATTTAGATGAATTTATTAGCTTATAAACTTATTTATATTGATGGGAGTATGCAGAGGGGAAACTAATAATAGGTGCTTAAAAATGCTTAGAGTTTGCAAAGTTGAGTGGCACAGCACATTCCCAATAATTGGTTGCTGAAAGATTCCCGGTGCCTGGTTCAGGCATTCAGGGTGGCAGCAGGGGGAAGGGTTCTGTAAAGGTGTTTCCTTCATCGAGTATTACAGAAAGCTTTGATGGTTGATTATGCATGGAAATGACCCGTCTGTGTCCTTAACAGTTAAAATGCTATCCTGATAACAGAATGCATGTGGAAATAGTACATACAGTTCACAAATTGCAAGTAGTAAGTGTAGTATAAGTGTATATATAGTGTAATATAAGAGAAACTTTGAGATATAATGAATAAATCTGGTTTACCCTGGCTGTAAACTTACAGCTAAATCAAAGGTCACTTTAGATTTAATTTAATACAAAATTCTCTAGCTGAAAATGTTCTCAGGACTGAAAGCTGTGCATTAGTAATAACTCCAAAAGACCCAGGAGTGTCTGTAATAGGGCTTGCACAGAAGTTGTCTTTGGAAGTTTCTACAATTTTTTTTTTTATAGTTAAAACCTAGCTGTTTAATTTGAAATATTCCATATTAAAAGAAAGATTCTGTAATATTTGGTTGGAACATTTCCATTTAGTGGGAAAAAAAAAACCCTACACCAAAGTTTTTTCATAAAAGGGAGAAATGTGGTTTTCAGAAGGTTTCAGCTGACACACTGCTTGTAATTCTCTGTATACAATGAGCTGAAAAATATCTGACATGTTAAACGTCATTAAGAATTGGATGAAGCATACTCTGAAGCGGTTATAAACCTTCTTCTTTCAATGAACTCCCTAAATAGGAATGAATGGGGAGTTAATCGGAGGATCTGCTAGCTGTTGATATTGATTCTTTGTGAATTGATTTTGTTTACAAAAGACTTCAAAGTAAGTTGTGAGGGGGAAAGCAGTAGTGCTTAGAAGGAACTTTTCCTGGGTTAAACAACAAATCAGTGTATTTGATACAGTGCTTAGTGGCAGGGAAAACATTGATTATCTAATGGAAAAATAATGATGCAGAAATTTATGAAATAAAATACTGGACACTTAAAACTGGTTCTTAAACCTATATCTAATCAAATCTTCCACGTTTGTGCAGACCCTCAGGCTATTCATATTCATAGTTCTTTGAAATTAAGTGTGTTTAGTTGATATTTTCTTGGTAGAGAACAAAATGATACCTTGCTCTTAGGGCGTTTCTCTGTTCCCAAGGGTAGTGTGGACCTTTTAAATATCTATTTTCATTAGAAGAAGGAATTTGTTAATTAATTTGCTTGAAGTTCATTAAAAGTAATTGCTGTTGAATACAGATATTTTAGGTACACCAGTTGCTAAAACCTTCTGTTGAGACCAAATCTTTACTCTCTCATTCTACATCTGTACACCTATGTTGGTGTAATTATCTGGAAAAATACAAGGAACCATACAGAACTGAAAAATTAGCTATTTTTTTTCAGCAACGGGAGTGACCCGGGTACTACGTTAGAGAGTTTCTCAGTCTGTCCCTATGTGATCTAGTAGGTAGGACATATTTAACATGATTTTTGCAATCTTCTGAACATAAATCTTACTACCACGATGTTCTGTGGTAGAATAGCATTTATGGTGGTATTTGGTTCTTTATAATGTTGCAAGCTAGGCAAGAAGAGAGACACTTTTCTTTGAGTGACAGTTCCCACAATGGTCGGTATTACTGTATCCAAGTAAAATGCAAGCTCTCTTAAGGCTTCCATTAAGCATCCTTCACGGAATAACCCTATTTGTTGTTTGCTAATTACATCTTTTAGGATAACAGATTTAATAACAGGTCTACCTAAATTTTTTATAATGGTCTGCATTGCTTCACTTTTCTCTCCTGCAGATCTCCTGTCCCATTCCTCTTCTACTGTGCATCAGATCTACTCTGTGCAGGCCAAAAGCCAGTCAAATACAGTGACTATAAAATTCTGTGGAACCCAGCTTTAAAAAAAATAACAAAAAAAAAAAAACCAAACAAACACACATACACAAACAACTAAAAAACCCAAAACAAGAGAGTGGGAATATTATGAATAGAAGTGAATTGGTAATTTTAATTCATGGACAGTTTATGCCCTAAGGTACTTCTTAATTGCATTTTAATTCTTCGTAATTACGAATGGAGTGTTCCATTTTAAGCTTACATTCTCTACAGAATAATTTGTTAAGCTGGTAACATGTAAATACTTGAAATTCATGACTGTGCTCTTGTCTTTCACACAAGTATACAGGAACTGGGTCTAAATCACAGTGAAATAGCTTTGCTGAAATCACTGGAATTCAGATAAATGTCTGTATTTTCAACTGAGATTTGGGCATATTCAAACTAAAAAAATAGTTTTACCGTTATTCTTTAATTGACTTTAGGTAAGACACAAGCAAAAAAGCGCTTGGTATTTCCACTTTACCTAGTGTCACAGAGTCTTGCATATTACACACAAGGACAAATGGGATTATGAAATTTGTAATCTTTTAGTTTTCTTTAGTTCTCATAAGTGACTGTTTGTTCTCACAGGACCAATAAGCATCATTTTGTTCCCTAGTTCATCAGCAGAAAAGCTGACAGTTAAAACACGGAGCTGAATTTTTTTTATTCCCTAAAGACCATAGGCTGGGACAGAATGGGAATTAGATCTCCATACATTTATTTCAGTGCTTTGTAAAATGAAAGAAGGGCCCTCTATGAAGAGACTAGCTGTAATCATTACATGACTGCAAATGCTTTTTTCTCTGCCTGGAGCATTCTAGTGTCCACTGCCGGACTTCTTCAATCCTCTAGCTTGCTGACTTTTCTCTCAGATTCCCAGAGCAAAATCCATTTCTGTACTAGATTATCTGAGGCTTCTACGTACCTCCTGGTTAGTGCAGTACCGGTAATGCCCCTCAGCTATCTACTTTACATTGTGACACAAAAAAATACCTACTATTCTTCCTTTTTCTTCACCCTTTTTGAAAGCCTATCTTTGAATCACTAGTGAGTCAAAAACATTCTGAACCTCTTGTTTGATGTTCTTGTTTCTTCTTCAGCAAATGCATTTTTCTTTCAGAAACATTTATCTTTCACTTGTGTATTTGAACAACACTAGCATGTTCCCCACTGACGGGGAATGGTTTTATGCAAAACTTAAGTATGAAACGTGGTCTGAGTGACAGGGAGGGCCACATAATTTGTTTCCTACTTCTCATCACAGGCAGCATTTCTTATGCAGAGGCTCTGTAATAGCACCATGACAATCTTTGCTCTCTTTCAATGCATCCCAGCTACAGGAAGCCAAAACGTCGCAAGAAAGGTCAAAAGGTGAGCCAAAAAATGGGATGTTTAAGCACGTATCTTTTTGCATGCCAACACCAAGTCTCACTAAAGTCTTTTAGAGTTTTCCTGCAATTTACTTAGTGGTTGTAACTTCTCTCTGATGTCAGCTTTGCTTAGCATAGCAAACTGTGAGGGAACTGAGGTCCTCGGGGATGTGGGTTTTGACTAATTGTAATGACATCAGATACGCTTGTCTCGGGTGCAGCCTTCATGCTCCAGGTCAGTTTGTATACTTTTTTCCATGTGCACAGAGAGAATGCAAGTGTGTTATAAACGGCACAGAATAACAAAGAAATTGTTTTTTTGGCAAATGTGCACAATTGATAAGACTAAGTTAGCTACTGCTTAAGCATTAAATTTGTTTGCCATCCCCATAACCCCAAAGGTTTCTTTGCTATCTAAGATTTTGTTTGTCATGTGTGGAAGGGTCAATCTCTATTCTTCCTTAGAAGGGGCTGATCTTCCTTGATGGTGGCAACTCGGCAACAAGCTCCTTTTATTTTCTTTAAAATTATATACCCTTGCATATTGGTGTTTTCCTCTTTAATCTCCGAGCTTAGCTTTGACTGCAATTTTACCTTTACCTAGCTTGGCTCCAGTCTATGAATTTTCTCACAACTTAGCCTAGGTTTGAAAACATGAAAAATGTTGTGTAGCTGTGTCCCCTCAAAACTGGACCTTGGAGTGGAGGCAACTGAGTTCTGTAAGGGAGGGTCACACAGGCATTTCAGTTGCAGCTTTGCAGCTTTTTGGGGGCATGGGAAAGAAGACAGATGATGAAGGTTGTTTTCTGTTTCATAACCTTTGCAGAGCTAGAAGATGCATGAGGCTCAGCAGCATTAGCACGGAGGTGTAATGGGTCTGGTTGCAATCAAATAAACAAATCGCTGCTCTTTCCTGTTTCCATCTCAGAAACAGAAAAGGATAGGTAAGACAACTTCCCATGAATGAAGGCAGAGATAATGCAGATAGTAAAAGCAACATCCGTTGAAGGAGGGGCAGAGGATAGAAGACTGGAATGGAGGAAAGCGAGAGGAGAAACAGTTTTTCAAATGTATATGTGGGTATAGCTGTTAGTAAGCTCCGTTGTGTGATGTATTAGTATGTAAAACCTTCATTACAATCAGGAAGTAGAAGTCAAAGATGTTTTTGAGCATGGAGTAAAGAGAGGGGAGAGAAGGAAAACAACTATTTTTTTGCTGTATAAGAAAATAGAGAGGAAGAAACAGATCAAAAGATAATTTACATAGTAAAAAACATGAACTTGATATAGAAATATTCTAAAGTCAGAGAAAGCAAATGGAATAAAGACCTGGTGAAAGTGAGAATGTGTAAGGAATAGCAACCTAATATATGGAAGAAAACAGTGTATTTCTACATTCTCTCTTCAGGAAATTCTGATACTTATTGATACAAGTATATGGGTGTATTGATGAAGGAAATAGGCTCATTTCCTTTGACTAAAAAATAAAATAATGCCTTGATCAAGCTTTAAACACTTAAGAAAAAAGGTGGTCTTCTCTGATTTCCACCTATTAAAGTTATTAAACTCTGTCAATCACTGCAGTCCAGTTGTCTGTCTTATATTGCAACTTTATGTTTCTATTGAATGTATCACAGGACAACCATATCATCATATTTTGCTAAAAAGTCACAGGAATTCTTATCACTTTTATATGAATTGATATAAATTAAGGAGGACACAATTTTTCAAATACATGTTAAAATCTGTTTTCATTTTCTATCAGAAAGTTAAATAGACTGTGAGGAGATCTCATAAAAAATATTAGCAAGTGTCATGACTGACATTGCTTCTGTATCGTGACACCGTTGCAGGCTAATTGAATGTGTGGTACATATTTATGGCTGTGTGCAGGGTCTCATAGAAGTGGTGTGTGAATGTTATCATTGCCGTACAAATTTGTAAGTCATTCATCCAGAAAATCCCACAACAATGAATGATACATGACATAACCAACAACAGGTTTTCACTTTCACGAGAAAGGTTCTTCATAACCCAACGTAAGGACTATTTTTTCAGATAAGCTTCTATATGACATATTGTCGTCTGTATCATTGTCAGGAACGCCTGTCTCTGTTGATTGAATACCCCGGTAGTTCTTCTAAGTTCTCCAATATTAAAACCAACTGCCCAAAAATTATATGGGTAAGACATGGAAAATGTCCAACAGCAGTAAAGATTAGGCTGCAGGATTTGACATTAAGAAATGAAAGTTCTGTATTGAAGAAGACTTCTGAACATAAGCATTTGAAGAAAAGTATTTTAGAGTGATATATTGTAGGGTGTATATAAGAGGCAGCAGCACCAGTAATCTATTTGCCATTCATTTCTGTACAACTTATAAAATTATTATCTTCTTGGAATATTACTCACTTCTTCAAGTAATCATAAAAATTTATGATGTATACCTTTCAATTGCTCGTGTAGGAAAAAAATAATGAATAACAATAAAATATGATTTGTGAAGAGAGTAGAAGCCACATCTTCATTTTTAATGATCTATTTTCAGTGAAGGTTATGTGGTATTGAGGTAAATTGTCTGCCTCAGTTTAAGAGTACCTGGTCTGTCATCTAGCTTTCTATTCTTGTTTTCTGCTTAATGAATGAACCACAGTAACTGTATCATCCAAAGGTATACTGTACAATAACAAGACTTTTCAGAGAATATTAATTCCTTAAAATGAATTTTGTTATTTCAATTAGAAAATTCTGCTTGGTTTGGGTTTGTGTGTTTGTTTGTTTGTTTGTTTGTTTTTTTTATTCTGTTGTGGTTTTTCTGTGTGGTTTGTGGTTTGTTGTTTTTTGTTTTGTTTGTGTTTTGGAGAGTCTTTTGGTGGTGGTTTTTTGGGGTTTTTTTTGTGAAAGAAGTACTATATCCTTATGTTTATTTGACAATCTATCCCAAACTAGTATTTTTTTAAGTAGTAAAATGCAGAATTTAGCAGTATTTTTCCTATAGTAGCTTATTCTTCAAGTGTTCTGGACTTATGGGAAGATAAATGAAAGTAATAAAATATGGATAGTGATAATGTACCTCTAGTGAATATAGATAGATAATGTAATAGAAGTACTCAACCCATTTTTAGCTTAATTTGCCTAAAGGTATTCCTGGAAAGAGCTCTTCAGCAATTCTTGTACCCCATGAAATGACTTTATTTTCAAAATCAGAGAAAGGGGATAAACGTTTGATTTCTGTTATTTCTCTGTGGTTCTCAGCTTAATTTTTATTTCCCAGTCCTACCTAGCCAAATTTCCTGCAGCCTTTAAATGGTGAATTAATTAAAACTATCTCTTACTTTACTGGATTAATTTCCAGAGTAGCAATATACAAGTATACATTTATCAATAGAATTACTGGTACTCCTGTCTCTTGCCAATTCCATTAGTATTCTTATTTTGTTTTCCATATCACTGTACTTCCTTTAATCCTTTCATATCACTGTGATACTTCTTTTGAAACAAATAAAAATATTGAAGATAAATTTCCTAACACAAATGCTAGAAAGATTGTTAACAATAAAACTTATTGCTACAATCCTTAAGGAAACACAACATTGAAGAACATTCCTGCACATCAGTTCAGCTGTCTTACCTGTTGTGTAGATGTTCCATATAATTGCTAATATATGATTTTAAATAACGTCATCAAGTATGTTTGCAAATGCGTGATTTGATTCATATTGTGTTTGTAGTGAATTACTTTTAACATAATTTCTTGAAAAATCAAGGTACATAACAGACTTTAAATTCCACAGAAAATCTTGTTGCAGAATTAAGAAAGACTATAGCAAAATGTTGTTCAAATTGAGATTGTGACCCGTGGCCACCTGGTGCATATTGTTGTTTTTGTTTCTTGCACAAGTGAGAGTTTAAGAGAGCAGGGGTAAAAATGAGCGGGAACTTGGCTTTTGCATTTGTGGCAGATCATCTGTAGAAGGTAAACATTAAGGAATATTTAAAATAAAAATATGTCTGGCAAAAACTTTGTATTCACCTTAAAATGTGCAGGGTTATGCTGGAGCCAGGTGCCTGGTTTCTGCAACAACAAGGGTTTATCATTTCTGGATAAACTATAGACACGGTAATCCAGAAGTTTTGGGAATCCTCAGTGATTTAGCAGTCTCAAAGTGGACTGCATTGTTACACATATTTTCTATCGATACTTACTGTGCAAGAATAACTTTAAAAATTCATGTAGTAACGATTGTTTTCCTCCCTCAGGATATTTATTGCATCTTGCTAAGAGATAGGATGAAGACATTGATGGTGGTACAAGGGACAGAGGGCTCACACAAACTATGCCAGCTGATGTGTTACTGTTAAGAAAGGATCAAAAGAGTAGAACTTTTCAAAACTAAAAATAGAAAGATCTTCATAAAACATAGCATGTAGCAACTTCATGTCTTCTGATACAAATAATTTAGCAGAATTCAGTGATATACCAATAGCTTTCAACCTCAGCAATCATCTCTTCAGACATGAGTTATGAAATAAATGAGTATTTCTCATGAGGGACCTATGTGAATAGATTGACATCTCTGGAAAGTATTAGCTTATCTTTTTCAGTAACTAAGTGAAATAAAATGAAAAATTCAAAGCCATAGGCTCTCTTAGGATCCAGTACGGTGTAGAAATCTTTGTGTTGGGGTTTTTTAATGAGTTCTCTACCTTTCCTAATATACATAATGGATTATTTCTTTCCATTCAGATAAAGTAGATATACATGAGTGATAAATGAAACTGCCATTTGGGATATGTGAAATGTTCAATATGAACTTTAAAATCATGTTAATTAAATTCATGTTTCTAGAAGCAATTAGTTATTGTGTTTCATTAAAAAAATGTTTTTCTATCAGACTTTAATTGGTTTAGAAAAATATATCTCTTCTTTTTTCAAATTTTGTTGGAAGTCAGTTGGGTTTATTGGTATGACTTGTTCATTTCTTTGTCAAAATAACTGATGATATCTCTAATTTGTGTGTTCTGTAGGGATTGTATTTTTTAGAACTCTTTGAAAAAATAACTGGAAAGCTATCAAGCTTTTAATTTTAAAGATTAAAATGTTTAATTTTGTACTTCATACTGTTAATGGAAGTGTTTTTAATTGCTGTCAAACAATATCTCATTGATTATCAATACTTTCTTAGAATGTATAACAGGGTGAAGAATTCTGATTTTTTTTTTTTAACATCTTTTCAGAAAACTTGGTATTTGGAAATAGCAAGATTATATACAGTGTTGAAAGCTCTTTAGGTGTTAGAGAAGGAATCTGTGTGCGTTCTGTAGTAGTGAAAACAAATAGCTGAATTTGCATGGTTCTTGGATTATAAGTATAGAAATATTCAGGAGCTAAGGAAACTGGTGCTCTCCTTAAGACTGCACTGTATCCTGCATCATCATCTTGCATAGAGGCTACTATAGCTACAGATTCCTCCCACCCCCAAAATGTCAGCTTCTCTCATTTTAGCTTTTGTGAATGAAGCAACCATGCTGTCATTTCTTATACCTTCACAGCTTCATACCTATCACCCACTATATCTTGAAGGCTCCCTTCCTACTAGCTCTAGGTCATTGGAGTTTTTAATTTGTTCTATTCATGTCAAAAAAATAAAAAGCTACAGGGGTCAAGGATCCAGTTCAGTTATTGGTATTAAAACATCTATCATCTATCACAGCAAATAGAAAAATAAACAACATGATACTGTAAGAGATCAGTCTGGCTTCCAGCTGCAGAAAGAATTCTGGGAAGAAAATGGGAAAAACTTGGAAAAATCAATTGGCTATACATCACCAGATATTGAAGAATTACAGGAAACTAATCTGCTTTTTCTTGTGATTGCAAGAGAAAATAATTGACAGTTAATAACTTAAAGTAAGTCATATCACAACCTCTCCTCCAGGTACTTAAATAAAGTAATTTTATTTCATCTCCTCGTAACTGTTTAAATTGAAAATAGCGAAAGTAAACATGTCTGGAAGAGAGTAACATGGTAAGGAAGCATCCATACTGATTCTGCAGCACTGCAGTCTAGGAAGTAAAGCAGTGTACTTTCCCTCCTCTGGAGAGGTTACTTCTATCAGTGTTAATAAACCATTAGGGAGATAGCTGCCTTTTGTGTAACACTGGGAGGAAACAAAAAAAAAGAGAGATCAGAAATTGCTAAACCTCTGTCAGGCAATCATTTCAGTTGCTCCTGTATTCTAAAATATGCAGAAGTGAACTTCACTCTCTTGAGCTATACTATGATAGTAGGACTTTAATTCCCACAATCTCCTTTTTTTTTTTTTTTTTTTTTTGGTCTTAAATTTGCTCTGTCAGCCTGTTGTTATTTTTCTCCTTACTTATTTCTACTACTATAGCTTTTAATTGAATTTTGATTTGGGGAAAAGTCTTGCAGAACACTTTCTAAAATTGAAGTTATAGTCTTTCATTGATGGCTGGAGATAGTCACATCAGTGTTTTTAGTTCTCACGTCTATTTTAAAGGCAACCTATGGAAAAGCAATTTACCTGAGATCACTTTACTTTTATGTTATTAGCCTTGCTCAAGTTAACAATCATCACTACAAAGGGAGTACAGCACTGTAGATCAGCATAAATTAGTCTTCAATAAATTGTTCTCATAGCTGAGTTTTCTTTGTCAGTTTATTGCATTAAAGATTTTGTTTAATAGAAATCTGGTTACTGAAGCTGGCATTGTAACAAAACAAGTATTTGCTCAAGTGGGGATAGGAATGATATAATTCACTGTGCAGATTGTTCTAAGTAATGAATAACAACTAAATACAATGAAGTTAAACTCTCTTTGAATCAGTAGCAGTGATGAAGAGTTACATTATGTTATGGAAAACATAAATTAGCAGTCTACTTTGACCAGTTCCACTGTTTATTTCTCAACTATACTAAACAGAACAAATTTAAATATTTTATTTTAATAATTTCTGCAAAAGAGTACATTTGAAACAAATGCTGTGGTTTCAGTTGAGCTCTGCTTAGTTAATAACATAAACAAAAAATTTTGGAACATTTGGGACAACCATCAGTCTTTTGCTTCACTGAGGATGCAGACCCAATTACTCTTATCTCTAGAGAAGACTGGTTTTATAGGTCAAGATTGAAGTGCAGTGGTGCAGCACAAGGCAGAGTTACTAACAGAATAATAAAAGGTTTTTGTCTCTAGAATTTCATTAGCAAAAAAGAATTACTGTGGAATTCTCAAAGTTTCAGCATCAAATAGAATGGTAAACACAGAAATGAGAAACACAAACAAAATTCTTTCTAGCAAATATTTAGTGTCCAGAGAACTCCTTTTCCTTTGTGTCTTGTGTGTTGGTCTTGTGTTTGTGTCTTGAACTTGGTCACTCTGGTGTAAATAGAGGTTTCTGTGTCTCATAGTTAGCAAATAATTTCAGCTGAAGATCTGCTTTTTTCCTCTTTTTTTTGGGGGGTGGGGGAGTGAAGGGCAGGGGGATTAGTAGTTTTTTAGCTTGTGTATTCTATTCCATTGTTCTGGTGCTTTTAAGTAATTAAACTCATTTTTAGATAACATTAAAGCTAAATTATGTTAGTAATTATAGTACAATGATAAAACCCCAGGTTATTGATCCTGGTGATATTTGTACTTTATCTTTTATTCAGTGTACTGTTTGAAAATGATTTATTATTGCTTCAGGCCGTAGTTAGTAAAGTGAAAGCTCTGAACTCAAAATTTCTGTTGAAAGCCTTTGGTGATCCACAAGTCTGTCATCTATCTTTGCCTTGAGACCACAATTGCATATGTGAATGAATGTAACCAAAAAGTTATTTGACCCCACTTTTAACAAATAGGTGAGGTACGATAATTTATTTTTCTCATGTCGTCTAAGTGTAAACAAAATTTGGCACTTCAGGAGAGAAGGAAGGAAGTTACTTGAAGTCATTGATAGTTCCTAGAGCTTAATTTGTGCTGGACAACAGAAGCGGGAATACACATTGGTAATATAGAGGATTTGTTGGTTGTCTTGTCATTGCATATGTTTATTTTGCCTCGTCAAAGCTACTGTATATTTTGACTTGTTGGCAGGGGTTATTCTCAGGCATGCATTCCCAGTTATAGAATTTTACTGCCTAGGTGAAGGAAAAACACACTCAAGGAGTCTGTATTTAATAAAAGAAGTAACTGAATGCGTTCTTAGATAAATGGAAACTGATGGGTAAGTTAGAACAGTTTTTGCCAAGAGGAAATTTCAGGTCCCAGTATAGCTTGTTCTCTACAGACAAAAATTTTTTTTCAACTTTGTGTGAGTGAGAGCAGAGGGGGAGATAAAGATAAATACTGGAAATTCTTGGCAGAGAGCAGATCTAGGATTTGGCTGAATTCCTCATTTCACTCAGATAACAAACACAAATGTTACATTTCCTAGGGGAAAAATAAAAGTTCTGTAACTAGATAATAGTCAACAACAGAAAACTTTAGTAAAAGTAACTAGACTACAAAACAGTAGAAACTACTATTTGCAGAGGACAAAGCAAAGGGAATATAAAAAATAAAATAAATTTAAAAAATTGTGACTAATAGGTTCAAATACTAAAATGACCTGTATTCAGAGAAGAGGAGAGATGTCTGAAACCTCATACTTCAAAGAGATTGCCACTTCCAGGGAGGTACTGGAAGTGCTCCTGCAAGCGGCTTCTTATGGCTGAAATTGCGCGCTGCTGCTGGGGTCTGGGGCTTCACTTACTGCTGTGGTCCAGGAAAAACGTTGCAGTTACTGTATTACCATTAGTTACCAACTCTGAGAGACTATATAATGTAAAATATAGAAAAAGATCTTTGGCTCCAAGTAAGAAGAGTAAGATTTGAAAAAGGGGAAGTGGGTTGCTTGTTGCTCAGAGGTGCAAACACAGGCAATTATTTAGTATAATTGAAAAGTGGCAAGTTCCAAAAATCCTCAATTTCTGAAGACCCCATGAGTAAATGATTTCAGATGACTTAAGGCTTTAAATACACCTTAGTTGGAGAACAGATTTTTTTTAGAGGATCTGGAGGATTTGCCTAGAGAATCTAGAGGCAATTCGTAACAGAAGAGATACCTAGCTGAGGATTAGTTTTTGTCTTAGAAGTTCTCTGATTAAAATGGAGAGGGTGTAAATAAATTGAAAATCAACTCTTCATTTTTCTCCGTTTACTACACTAAATAACAACCAAATACATCAGTGATCAGTGTATTTAGAGTGTGAAATAAATAAAGTCTAGTGATACGATTGCTTTTACCTAAGCTTGTGCATCTAAAATTCAGGTACCTAGACTAGGCTTGTCATGCAGACTTCTGTAGCAGTTGAAAGAGGTCCAAACCAGAAGGCAATCCATTCAGCCTGAGGTCAGTGACAGTAATTTTCTTCTGAAAGTGAGGTTTAGGCTTGTTCAGTCTTGCACTTCTATCTCTTAATCAACTGAATCCCTCCTAAGTGACTGTTTTGCAGCACTAAGCTGCTGGCTATTTAAGAGGATTATCATGTATTTGTGGCTAGTTCTCATTTAACTGTTCCTATACTGATCTTGATTTTCCTGAAGCAATTTAAAATAAATTACTTCTGATTACTTGAAAAATAACTTGACAGGTTTACAAAGACTTTCATATTGAAAATTGCTATGCAATGACTTTGTTATTACAGTTTAATCAGAAATTAATAAAAGAATATTTCTATAAAAAGAAGAAAGTAATGGAGAGGGTGTAAATAAATTGAAAATCAACCCTTCGTTTTTCTCCATTTACTACACTAAATAACAAAATACATCAGTGATCAGTGTATTTAGATTGTGAATTCCTTATACGTATAAATTAGAAATGGTTCTTACTGCTTGCTGTGTCTTGCAACAAAATGTAGTTGCTAAAACGGTTATGTTTCTCAAATTCTTAGCTGGGATGTCAGCAGACCAAATCAGTCTTCAGTATGGGATATGGTCCATAAAATTCTGCTTTTAGAGTTTACCTGTTTTCTGATAAGCAGGTTTGAGATGGAAGGTGGTTGCAATCAACAAAATTACATGAGTGTTATGCTCAAATTGAATGAGTGTTAATGTCTTTGTTCAGTTATATACTCATTTGCAAAAGTAGCATAGCTACATTCCCAAAATAATAATACACCATAGAGAAAATTACTCTTAATACTAGTTTTGTTGAAAACAAGAATTTGCAATATTACTTTTGTAAAATGTTCTCTTTTTATTTAGAAGAGAAAAAACATCTTTTTCTTTGCTCTTTCTCTTGTTTTTATTTAAAAAAAAAAAAGTGTATGCATGGCTTAACATGCCGTTCTGATTCAGTTTCCCTGTAAATGCTTTTAATCAGCTGAGCTGAAGTACCGAAAGAGTATCACCATATTTTCATTATATTCTTCAACATGAAGAATAAGAACTAATGCCTGTTCATTTAATCTATGAAGATTATGTTTTAAATTGAGTTCATTGCATTACATTTGGCATGAAAAGAATAGGTAGGTTTTTTTTGTTTTTTTTTTTTTCTTTTGAGGGGTGTGGGTGCAGCGTGCACAGAAAATGAAATTAGGATTCCCTACCGTGATGGTCACGGAGACCATTCCCTTCTTCTGTCTGATGCATGGAAGAAATAGTAGGCTGAACTTACCTCCTCCGCTGAAGCTTTTTAAATTTTTCACGTGTTGATAGCTTTAGAAAGTGAAGCAAGCAATATGGGTATAATTTTAAAATGTACGCCAGAAATGGTTTGCTCCTTTCAAACTTCACTTTGTATTCCTGAACTTTTCTGTTTCTGAGTTTCAGATAAAAGTTGCGTCTTGCATTTCAAGAAGTTTTATGGTCATTCCCAAGATCCCAGTGTTGCTAGGCATTGTCATTACATGGATGTCACAGAAACAGTAAGAATGAACATACTGAAACAGTAGGTAAAAGTGATTTAGATTTCGTATTTTTTTACAGTTTATTTTTAGATTGAAATTAATGACTTATATTTCTTTTTATGACAAGCTAGATGATATACTGTAATAGCTCTTTCTGAGACCTGTGCTAGGCATGAATAGAATTAAATAAATCCAGGAACTGTAACGAAGCCTGATGGGAACCATGTATTATTACGTTACCAGTACACTGTTCCTAGGGCTAGCCTTTGGCTTACCTTTATCTGCTTTGAGACACTTTATTAGTTGTTCTTTCATGTTATAGGGGTTACTTTGGTTATTATGAAATAATAGCAATGTTCATAGCTATCTTATTAATTTCATTATTTATTACCAGTTTTGACAAGAAAAGTCAATGAAAAATAGATGGCTGAAGAATACAGGCTGTGAAATAAGCTTTTTTTCCCTTCAACAAAAGTTCATCTCATCCAGATACTGTAATTTGTTTTTATGTACTTCATACCTATGGGAAAAACTAAACAAATACAGTATTTTTTAAGACAATTGTGAATTAAGAAAGCAGTGGTTCCTCCTTAGGAACCACCAAAGTTGCCTATAGCAGGAAGATGGGGGAATGTTTTGAAATGGCACCAGATAACAAGTTAAGCATGGCCCAGAAATTTCACTACTTTAATTATTTTGCCCCAGTGTTTATTTTAAGGATTTAATACAAAATATAAAATAAAATTTGCATATGTATAGCACAAGTTTAAGCCTAACTATATGCAAATAGAATATATCTTAGTTATTGAAAATCCTTAAAATGGAGAAGGGAATCTAATGATACAGACCTAACTTGGGAGGTTATATTGATGTTAATACTATTTGTGGCTTGAAAAATTTGAGGTAGGTGATAACTTGTGTGTAGGGTGGGTTTTTTTTATTTTTATAGCAGAGATGAGAATGTTTGCAAGCAGCGTGTGTCAGATATTACCAGTGTGTATGAAGAGCCCGGGAAAACTAAATGCTTAGTCAGCAAAAATGCAGTCTAGTGTAACAGGACCTATACTTCATTAGAAAAGAGTCAAAATCTGTAAGTTTCAGACTTTTATGGATTCAGGAGTAGATTAATATAACATTTGCTTTTTTAAGCATTGTAATTGGTGTAACACAGCTCAGAACTTGAATTCTGTGTCACTAACCTTACCTTAACAGCAAGGAAAGTCTTTCTTTCCCCAGAACTGTCCTATACTTTGTACTCATGTCTCAGATGAAGAAATGAAGGAAATAATTTAAATGAGTGAAAACTCAAGCCAAGTTATTCTGTTGTGGTTGATGGGTTTTCTTGGTGTGTTTTTTTTCTTCTTTTTAAGTGCAACATCAGACATTGGGCCATTATCTACCATTTCTTCTTTCAGTTGCCTGATGCCTTCTTACTTTCTAACCACTCATTCCTGCATTACAACAATGCTGTAGTCCCTCTCGACCATCCTCCACAAACTTCCCCTGCCATCATCCCATCTCCTTCCTCGTAGCATGCCTGCTGTTGCATCTGCGTGTACTCTGACCTGATGCTGTGGTATCAGTCACTTTGTGTTAGGTACACAACACATGCATATGTTGGTCTTTGAAATTCTGCAATTCCAGAAATTGTATATAAAATGTATGAAGTAGGAAATCAAAAAGTAGCATTTCTCCTTTACTGAAGGGGAGATGGCTCATGTTGGTGTTGAAATATTGGCATTGGACAGGTGTTACCTTATGGTGAGGATAATACTGGAGCAATTCTCTTTGCTCTTTCTTGATTCTCACTCTCATAAGGGCTGCAACTCTTGCACATTTCTTTGTTACCTCTTTTATGTTATCTTTTCAAATATATTGGGTATGTTCTTGTTCTCATTTATATCCTATAAAACTACTTCTACCCAGCTCTAAAAACTACATTCCTTTAATGACCAGTAACTAACCTTCTTGGCTTGTGTTTTTACCCTTGCAGATCTCTGTTAGCATCCTGGGCTTCTATTATTAGGGATCTCTGCTGAACTAGTATTATTCTTGTCATTCTGAATGCCCAGTGAATAATATCCTATGTTTACCTTCAGGAGGAATAATACCATGACCTTTTTAACCTTTTGTCACTCTTTCTTCTCCCTCTCCCCTCCCTTCTGCCCCCCATCATCAAATTTTATTGAATTCAGGAGTCATTCTGGTAATAAGTAATCTTAAGGATCTGTCCAAAAAGGGTTTAGAATTGGTACCTTAGGAGAGTGTCATAAGAATGCTACTCCCCACAGCAAGCTACTTGCCTGTACTCCAGAGCATCACTGTCATGCAACAGAACCTGTGACATATGGACGCACTGCTTCCCTGGTGTGCTGGGGGAATAAGACATCTATAGCTGAAACGGGAATATGGCCTGTGCATGACTTAAAGGATTTGCTCTATTCTTTAGTAATTGCCACAGGTATGCAATATATACACCTTGATTATTAAAAGCAATGTTATCTCCTTTATTATTTTGTTACACTTTATTGAATAGTTTTCAGCTGCAGCTAATGAAAGTAATCGATAGTTCTCAGAAAACTTGAAATTGATTCATACTATGCTCTTTCTATAGCGATTTTTTTTAAAATATGATAAAATCCATGACAAGCAGCAAAATGCATTTGCAGAATTAAATCCCCGTATTAGCAAAAATCTAACAAGAATTTAATGATGACTGCATAAGCATAGCCACAAAAATGATAGCGGTATCCTGGAATTTTTTTTTCCCCTCTCCACTGAATAGATGTGTTAAATGTTGTTGCATTGTTATAGAGAAAAATAATTGCTTACACTTTGCTCTACCGATGATGTCCTGTATGAACACTAATCAGCCTCAGTGAAACTTACTGTGCTCTGCCTGATCTCAAGCAGAGCGAATGAAATACTCATTAGATGTGCATTTTCTACATTGCTCAATTTATAACTGTCGGGAAGAAATAAGCAAAGAGGTAGCAACAGTGTTTTCCTACATCTCTTTAAGCAATTAAAATGGCTTAAAAAGGAGATAGAAAAGATACTATTTCCAAGGAAGACTTGGATTTTATCTGTGCTATACTGTATGAGCTTCTGATTCTGACACTGCCATAATGCATGTGAGTTTGAGTGGTTCCTTGACATGATGCAAACTTTACAATGTAATATTAATAAGCTGTAGAACCATTCTCTTATTCTTTGAAACCAGTCTAATAATATTCTTTAATTCATTAGATCTCCTGCTACATGGATTAACTACATGGATAAACATATCAAAGACTAACAACAGCTGAAACAGGCTTTCAGAGCCTCCTCTTTCCTTCTGGTCATCAGGATAGATAATGGTGTAATTCAACATGGTGGTAGTCCATAGGTGGATGTCACTGTCATGTTTAATGATCCACAGTTTGCTTTTTACCTTGGTGTATAAACCAGAGTTTGGGGAAACTAATTGATTCACTTTCCTTGGGCTGTGGTCTGTCTCCTCTGACATCTGCTTGGAGGTGCCTGTTTCATGCCTGTGGCACCTTAGTGATGAAGTTGCAAGATCTTCCAACAGTTTTCAGATATCAGAAAATGGACACTGAATTTCAGGGGTTTTACTGTTATTGGACAACACTACATGTCCATGTTGCTAGACAGAACATTGTGCTGTCAGCTACATCAAAGTAGAGTAAAGTTTCCTTAAGATTTTACCCAGGACCAGTGAAATAATTGGGTGTCATTTTCTCCTGCCCTTGTGATGATGGTGCAATACACCATTAAAATAATGATGTGTTTGAGCTTTACTGTGCTTGCTGACCCCAAGCAATGGAATTTAATGTAAGCAGTGGTAGCTTAGAATCCTGAATATTAAGACTTTTCATATATAGGAAGAATAAGGAAATATGACATCTGTTTGGAAGTGTGATATCTTCACAAGTAGGAAAAAGGGCGGGGGGGGAGAACCCTTTAAATAAAAGATGTTCTTAGGGAGGATGAGACTGTATTCAAAAGACTACATATATTTGACACCAAAAATAACGGTTAGTAGGATCATCTTTGGTGTGACAAATAGCTCTGATATTGATATGAATGTTTCTTTTTCATAGTGGACATGCGGAATTAGATGGCTTCCATATAAGAAATCTATACAAGTTATATTGTAAAAAATGTAGCACACTTGATCAATGGTTATTTTTTGTACCTTTCATTCTTTAAAAATTAAATTGTGAAATGCTCAGTAAATTAAGTCAGTAATTCCTAGAGTGTGTTCTTGCTGAGTGGATTTAATTAACAGTTGTTATTGTAGTAAAGGAATGTCAGAAGTCTGTGAAACATCACTATAAGGAATTTGCATTAGTTGTTTGTTTACTCCAGCGTCTTCTAATCACTCAGCAGCAATATGCAAATAGTTACCTTCCCAAAATCTGGTAAATGTTTAATCCTGTTTTTCAAGATCATTCAGAAATGCCATAACCTGCTGATCTTGCAGATGTATTTCCATTAAGAAAAAAAATTGTAAGAAGGAGGATATCAGTTGCAGAAAGCTAAACAAAGTGGAATGAACAATAAACCTGTCAAAATCATGTTCTTCTGATATGTATAGAATTTCTCTACGGAGTATATGAACATAGATTTAGCAAAAACTTCGACGTCTGGGTTTTCTAATGGTTATTTAAACCATAGCATTGTCATGCGTCTTAATGAAATCAGCAATAGGACTATGTATTTATACACCATGCACCTGATTGAAACATTCCTGACTACACAGGTACCTGTTTGTTGGTTGTTTGGGGGTTTCTTTTAGAATGCTTCCCTGTGGTGGCTATATTAACAAAGCAGGTTTTTTGTCCCACAGGAGTTTAGGTTTCTCTAGAAGAATTTGAGGTAGAAGGTCCAGAATGATCTATTTTGAATATCCTGTTCTGTTACATGTATATGCACAGATTTGCTTTTCATCTCGGGGGGGGGGGGAATAAAAAAAAAATTAGGGGCTGTCTTCCATGAAACTAAATTTTCTTGTTCATCTTTACCTATTATACACCTTAACATTTAAAGTAAAACAGTAGAAAATTATGTAATCCTGCTTATAGGAAACAGAGAGGGGAAAAAACTCTTAACTTTTTATTCAGTAGATTTCAGTAACTTCCATGCCTAATTGAAATAGGGTAACCTAGAAATAAATGTTCCCATCACATTGGAGCAGATGATACTGCTCTAGGGGCTGCAGTGTCTGAATGAGCGGTTTCAAGTTTTCAGCAGGTGAGATTACTGTGACATAGTTATCGCCACAGCTAGAGTTCAGTGTTCTCATTTAACACCGTAATGCAAGACATGGTCAAAAATCTTCAGACAAGAAAAAAATATGCAGTATTCCTTTCAGTGAAAAAAAACAAAAAAAACCCAAAAAACCTACCAAAACCAAACAACAAAACAGTAGCAGCATAGAGATATCCTTTGCCTGGGTTGAATAATATTTGCTCTGGGATTTGCCATCACAGAAAGCTGGACAATTTGTGGTGATTACCTCCTTTCTTAGTGCCAAATGTTATAAGCCATCTTGGCTTCTCTGCACCCTGGAGCAACTTAATTATAAACTATTTAAACACTTTCCATTAGAACCACATGAACAGCCTTAAACTTCAGATGCCTGCAAAAAAAAAACCCCACAAAACCAAATAAACAACAACAGAAAAATAAGCCAAAACCCCAAGAAAACAACACGAACCTTGCTGGATAGATGATGAAAAAATACGACCAGGCACTTACTATTTCAAAGTCATTCTCAGCACAAAGAAGAGAGCGAGCTGAAAGAAGTGCTAAAAAGTTGTAGGGCAATAATGTGTTTATTTGTACAGGTGCACCTGCACGTACCTCGTTCTGTGTATTTTCATGTGCATCTATGTGCTTACCTATCCTCCTTCTTTGCTGAACAAAGTAAGCCCTTCTCTGATAGAGCAGTCTGAGAATGGCCTCCAGTAGGAAGTTCTGCCTCAAAGCACCAGAGGCAGTCCCCGTAGCTCCCCCACAAACGCAGTGAGCCGCGAGCTGGTTTGGGGGGACTGGGCAGGCGTTCGCAGGGTGTCGGGGCGGGACTGGCCTTTGGGATACGCAACAGGGGAAGGAGAGCAAAGGGGTCTTCCCCGGTGTGGTTTGTGAAGGCCAGTGTGGTGTTGCTCTAATAGCATTGTCTTGCAGCCCTTGACGGGATATTTACTATGCTTGTGTTCCGACGACACCTGCGTTTAATACACGTGACCTATTCTAAAATGGAGAAAAGACAGAGATATAGATATATGAGTGTATATAAATAGATGAGTGAGTAATGAGTGAGGTTTTTCTTCAAGTCCAGGACAACTTTTTGAGTAGCTGCCTAAACGCAAATTGTAATTATAGCTCAGTTCATGACCGGCTATATCTACTGTAATTTGCTGGCGTATAACTTAAAATTTCCAAGTTATAGAAGACTACACCTTTAAAAGTCTGAGGCCACTGATCTCATCTTTTGAGGAGGAGAAGTGTTTGCTGGAAACTCAGGCTGGGGAACAATAAATCCATCGGAAGCCGAGAAATGCCTGGTGCTAGGAACAAAACTGAGGGTCTCATTTAGAATAAGTAGCAATAGGGGGGTGCTTTCACCTGCAGGAAGATTACATCCTTTAAATCAACTTCCATTCTTAGGGTTTTTTCCCTGTTTCCTAAGCAGCAGGATTCATTCTAGACCAAATGAAAGCCCTTCGTGCTGTTTTGATGTAAAGCCTTCCGGAGCTTATAAATAGCAAATAACTTTGCTGTTTCACTTCATAGCTCCCACATCCACAGTTCCATGTATTCCGTATGTCATTCAAGGTGGATAGAGTTTCATCAATCTTCAAAATGTGCAATGGGATAAATTCCCAATGTTTAATTTTTCACTCTGTCTCAAAACTTCATTCACAGAAGAAAGGCAAGCCCATAAAACAGATGCCTACCTGGAGAATATGAAGAGAAATCTTTACTCGGATGCAAAATAAGCAAAAGTTTAACTAATAACATGTGAATCGCTCTTGTACCTCATCTCAAATCAGTGTTTTAAGAGGAGGAGTGGTCTTTGGCATTAAAAAAAAAAAAAAAAAGCAAAATAGCAAAGCCTTTGTATCTGTTGTGAAGATTCCTGTATCTCCTTTTGGAAGAAAGCTATTTGAATTTTACTACTTTTACTGTTACAAGATTATTTTTTTTATCATTAAAATACCCTTCACACTTCAGGCATGGAGGCTGTGATAAATGATAGAACAATATTATGTGTAAAATAATTAAATTTAAGCTGCTGAGAAGTTCATTAAATAGATGGTAAGTAGCAGGGTACTAACCTATGCCACAGGAAATCCTTTCCAGCTTCCATAAAAATACGTATTTCATTGTCTTTACAACTGGAAATAAATGATGTCTTTCAGGGCCTGTTTTGTTAGTAAAGTAGTTCACTTCTGATCACAACTATGTCTAATTATATTTAGATACGTTATCAAAATGGATTGTGGCTGCCACCAGCTAGCATACTACTTGATCTTCCCTGTAACTTAGAGCTCATTTTATTCTTCATTACGTGACAGAATAATACTCACTTTACCATTATCCTCACATGACACTAAAAATCAATGTACCAAGCCATAATTTACTACTGGCTAGTAACTGTTGTCTGTAAGCTTTAATCTTATCTAAAAAAAAGTTGGTCATTTAATCTTTCTACAAGTACATTTTTGCCCTGATATCTCTTTAATTATCATGACAGGAAATGTCATGGATTGAAAAAAAAAAAAAAACCCAAAACCCTGCAGTTAATTTCACTATGTTTATTTGCAGCTCACTCCATAATGAGAATGTGCTATGGGGAAAAAGCATAACAAAAAGGTTGCTATGGGCTTTTCAAAAGCTGTATCGTTTTAAAATTGAATGTGTCACCCAGGGAAAAATGAGAGCTAAAAAATTTTTTTTTTTTTTTTTAAGAAAAATACAGGGTAAAAGAGACTATGCCTCCAACAGGCAGGAATTTTTTCTCATTAGCTGTAGGACAAGTGACTGATGTGACTACTGGCACAATTTTTGTAGGTAGGTCATCGTTTGACCCATGATTTCCTCCTAGTTTATACTGCTTTTAAGTAATTACTGTGTGCTGGTAGTTAACTTGCAATTGGCTGAGAAAAGAAAAAGGAAATGCAAAATTTGTCCTATTTGAGTAGTATCCAAAAAAGAGTGTCTAGATTTTTTTTTTTAACCTATAATGTTTTCCATGCTCTATTACAAGCTTCATGGATGGAGAAAACTGTTAAGCTTCCTCACCTGAAGGTCTGTTCTGCAGCCCTGTTTGCTGCCTCCCTGTCCATTTAAAAGAAAGAAAATAACCCATTAAAGACTACCTTTTCTTTTTGCACAGGCAAGTGTAATAGCTATACCAAAAGGTATATTTTCTGCCAATTTCTGCACTGGCACAGAAGAAAAGATATGATCTATCCTCCCTTCCCTTTGTACATAGGGTTGCTGATACCAAGTATTAAACTTAGAATACTTATTTAATCTTTTCAAGGAAACCATGGAAGGAAGTGGCTTTACTCTCTTTATAAAGCAGTTTAACTATTACCCATTTTATAGTAATAATTTAGTTTTTCCATTCCTTTGTATCAAAAGTATAATCTCATAAATTACTATATTACTTAACTATTTTGATATTTTAGTGCTTCATCTAAAAATTGTTAATGTATTTGATAATTAAAAATGTGTATTATTTAGCAACTGTCCAAAAATCTATTTATGCTCTCTGTCAGACACTCCATCATTAGTAATTATTATTTGATTCACACAGCCAAGACTTCAGATCTAATCCAGCAACAGTTAGTGGTATAATCCATTTTCCATATTAATCTCTGACAGCAAACATTCTCGTTAAGGCATCACATCATCCATTTGCTCCCTTACTCACCCATACATATTAAAAATTCTTGTAACAAATGAAGTCTCATTACAAGGATCAGAACAAGTTTTAAACACAGGTGAAAAACAAACAAAACAAAACAAAACAAAAAACCCCACGGAACTAAACCCCCAAAATTAGACATGATCAGACTTTTAGAGCCACCAGTTCTCCAAGTGCATATTTTTCAAGACATTCAACTTCTAAAATTTCTCAGGATGGGAAAGAGGAAATAGTGATCACTGTTCTGCTACTACAGTTTCATGGTAGAAGGGGAACAGAACAAGTATAACACATGTTCTTTAAGTGTTCAGCCTTGTTGTTGAGTTACAGGAGCCAGGACCCAGAGAGCACTCCCAAGTGCTAGTCTAGGATTGCTCTGATTCTGCAACAGAGATTAGATTACCAGCTTTCAATTTTTTTTTTCAATTTTTTTTTTTTTACTCTAATATTAGACTATCAAAGACATTCAGACTGCACACTGTATGGGGTGGTTTGTGGGTTTTGTTAATTTATTTTTTGAATGTGTACTATGTAAATCTATCAAAAAAGATCATATTGTTTTCCTGTAAGAAAAAATAACTCACAGCTCTTGTTTTCTGAAACTGATGTGTGATAAGAACTTAATATTATAGCAGTAGTGTTATTTATAACAGTTCTTGGTTTGAATTAATTTTAAATTTTGTAAAATTAATCAATTTTTTTTCTTTCAGTTAGTGATAGATGCTTCCTGGCACATAAGAATGAAGCTAACAGTCTGTGGTACAGATAAACAACTTTAATTATTGTTCTATTTTCAATATACTGCATACTGTTTTTGTTGCAATAGTATCAGTTTGGCATGTTTAAAAAAAACAAAACAAAAAAAAACCCAAACAAAACCAACCTACTCAAATCTTTTTTCTTTTTTTTCTTTCTTTCTTCATCTTAAAAAAAAGAAATCCCAACAATCCAACTAACCTATTCAAAATACTACATTTTTCAAAAATTTAAGGTCAGAAGGTACTATTGGATTATCTAGTCTGAGTTTATGTGTATCAGAAACCATTGTCTGTCTTCCTGTACTGTCAAATATCTTATGAATATGTAAACAGAAACACAAGATTGGATACCTTTCTGTAAATTACACTTTTCATTATAATTTCCATAAAGCTACCCAAGGCTTCAAAGGATGTCTAATCTAATACTTTTCTGAGAGTTTTCTCTAATCATGAGCCAAGTTTGATTTCTGTGTTCTGAGCTAGAATCCTGAACTTAATGCACTTCATTAATTTTTGGCTTTTTTGTATACGAAGAAAAATACCTTCGAGCCTGAAAATTGGCCTTTTCTTCAGAGATAATCAGTGTTCAGTTGTAGACTTGAGAGTCAAACACTTTGGTATCTAAGATGGCTGTACCTTAATGTACTCCTAAAAATAGGTACCTTAATGTACCTATTTAAGATACCTGTACCAGATCAACTGAGAATAAGATGATGCCAGTAAAACTCAGTTTGGGGTTACAGCAGTAAAGGATTTATTACTGATGCCGTGACACAGGTAAATATTTATTCTCCCACTTGGATATCTATTTAAAGATATTGACTTCAAGCAGATGGCTGATCAATCTTGAAACTGTCATAAGTGCGTGCGATGCAAAGGTGAGTGTAATGTGTTTTGTGTTTGAAAATGGGTATTTTGAAATGATTACAAAATGCTTAGTCTTATTACTGATAGTTTGAGACTGTGTATGTCCCAAATGAAAGTCCCTGCTGCCACCACAGCTCTAAAATCTGCATGTTACCTAGAAAATGTTGCATAATAACATAGCTGCTTCTCTGCATGAATTTTGGTAGTCTCCAGGTGCCAAAGGTATCATCTTCTCTGCTTATATTGATTAACATGGCCCATATTGATTAGAGATCCTATATACACTAGTCCTTAATAAATTTATCACTGACAACATACCGTGCTAGTTCCTACATCTTTTACTTGGCTCCTTCTGCTCAGAAAGTTAGTTATTAATGATTTTAATAATTGTCTTGTAAATCATCTGGTCCACTTCCAGTGTTGGCAATCCACAGAAAACCAACGCCGAGCCTATTACCTGTTATTGCTTTGCTGATATTTTTGAACTAAACCAAAATCCCTTCATGTTTATTAAGACCTTCTTCAATGATAGCAGAATGACTCTTTAACGTGGTTTTAGAAAAACACTGATGTTTTAGAGCCAGTAACCACAGAGCATACAGGTATGATTTTGAGGAGAAAATTGTTTTTATGAGAATTGGGATTCTTAGGGGCTCCCTTTACACAAACTTAACTGTCTTGTATGAGGCCAGGCAGAAAGCTGCTGTCAGAGGCGAGCATTGCAAGGAGCCCAGCTCTCCGCTTGCGTCTCCGGTGGAAACTGTCAGGTACACAGAGCTGGAGGGCAAAGCTTCTTGTCACTGCCATTTCACCAGTGTCCGTAAGGACAGAGAAAGTGGAGAAAATGTGCCCTCTGTCAGAAAGGGATAAATAGATCATATGGTCAGAGAAATTAGAAGTCAAAGAAACGTGAGACCCTTCCCCTCATCCCAATCTTAGAGAGCAGTTGAGGGCTGTGCCGTGCAGCGTTACCCAGGCTACATCAGTTGCTCCTTGTTTAGAAAGCATTGAAAATATTTCAATTCATGCAATATAATTTTAAAAAACAAACCAAAAAGAGCACTTGGAGATATTTGTTTTGCCAGGATCCATAAATTTCTGTGGTTTTGCTATATGTATCCCCTCATATATGCCAAAACGCTCCCTCAAAATGCCTTAGAAGTAAGTAAAATATTATTTTTTTAAAGTTAAAAATAGTTTAATGATGTTACTGAGGTCAAGGAAAAAATCCATTTGATTTTAGTAGGATCAGGATTTCACCAACATTTATAGCTTTCAATATGCTGGATCGCAATATGGTATTATATGCGATTAAAGTCAGCAAAACTGTCATCTGCAAAAATCCTCTTGTGTCTGGAAAAGAGAAAATAGAAATGTAATTGTTCTAAAAATACATGAATACATCATTACTTAAAATTACTCATCTGGTTTTCTGTAAATAACTCATTCTAAGGTGTAAAAAAAAAAACAAAGGAAAACCAAAAAATCTGAATGAACACCTAATATCATGTAAAGACACCATGGATTTATTATGGAGTCACTCATTTTATTGTGGAACCATAGATTGCTTATCAATAGTAAAAGGTTATAAAAAATTTTTCAGCAAGACTACGTGTAAATATGTTTGCTCAACTGTAGCCCAGAATCAGAATCAAGGAATGGATTTAAATTAATCAATGAATAATAGTGACGTAACAAAATGTGGCCTAATGCAAAAGATCCTAGGATAAGATAAAAATACTGTGCTGAATTTATATATATCTATTTAAAATAATATTTCAACACAACATCATGAATGGAAATAATTTTTTCTTTCACAAAACAGTTTGCAATTTATCTTCACAAACTTTTTCCTAACTGATTCAGAGTTATAATTCTAAAACTATTTGTATACTGAGACTCTCTTAAGGAGGCAGGAGAGAAGCTATATAAACTGTCAGTGAATTTCAAAGGTGAGTGGGTGGCTATCTGCCTTGTAAACCCCCTTTAAAAACATAGGTTTCTAACCCTGCTTCACATGATGGGGGAAGGCAATTAAAAAAAAAAAATCAGAAAAATAACTGTCTCAGATTTCCTTTTTTTTCACCGAATGTACCTTTTTTAAAGAACACTTTGTTTCAAGAAATTATGATGAAACAATAATTTTTTTGATGATGAGTGTTTCCTATGGATCATGATAATGAAGCTAGTAAGTCATAGGTTGTTAAATTCAACCTGTGTTCTAATGCATGGTATGGATGGAACAACAAACGTTTTCAAAGATTTCTCATTTTCCAGATGACATAGTTACTCTTTGCAGGATACAAAGGTTCCCTCATAAAGGTCTTTGTTTCTTAATATACAAAAGCCTTTCTTTATTCTGTGCAGTACCAAGTTGCCTGATGATACTTATCCTATAGAAGTCTGTGAGCTCTCAAAAAGTCCATTTGACTACTTCTTCCCCTGCAGTATTATTAGTGTGAAAAAAAGTGTGGATGTTTATCTATAGCAGTATGACAGATATTTATACAGAAGACACTTATATTCATGAAAAGGCTTGCATTCCAGAGGAGGTTATCTTTTTCCTGTATGCTTGAATTTGCCAGGTGGAAGGTGCACACTGTGTTATTTGGTGAACATATCCTCTCTGTGGGATAAAATCCTGATATACAGGGTTTCAATTAAACTATCTAATGTTGCTTTCTTATTTATCTATTTACACACTGTTTTTCACTGGAAGAAAATCTTTTTTTCTTTTTCTTTTTCTTTTTTTTTTTTTTAATATTGCTTTACCATAAGCTTGTTTTGAGTTGAATAGCTTGGCTAACAATAATGTAGTCCACCAGCAACCAGCAGACAGCCCTGGATCAGTTATTGCAAAGCATGTAACATATTTTCTGGTAAGGAAGCCGAAAATATGAAAGAAAAAAAGAAGTTCCCCAAAAGTAGATTATTTTTCATAATTCTTAACAGTTACATGTTAACATGTGGCTTGTTCATGAAGAGCTCCTTCAGTGTTTTTTCTCCTGATGTGTGAAATCCTGGTTGTTTTGATCAATGATGTAAATAATGAAATACAGTTTCTGTTTCCTGGATAGCTGAATATATCTTGGGATCCAAATTGTGTCTCAGGTGTTCATCACTATAAATATGAGATTCATTTATCATAAGTATTCTGCAAAATTAATTTAAACTATGCTCTTCTCACAAGTTTTCCTGTCCTTTAGTAAAGCCAGCCCTTCAAATGTCCTCTATATAGAAAAACACCGTTGAAACAAATTGAACACTGTGTTAATAAAATTACAAAAATGTTTTATTAAAGAACTGAACTTTTAATGATAAAACCCCAATTGATTTGACTTCCCAAGCAATAATTAGAAATGGGGGACTTTGGTACTTTTCCATACAGCAAACCTGGTTTCTTTTACTGCTCCTTTTTAGGCAAGAGAAAAATTAAAAATGTAAATCACATTACTAAATATTTCATAAAGAATTTTATATAATATTACAAAGTTGACCTAATTACACGTTATGGACCAAATGTTATATTTTCATTTAAATAGCAGTATTAAATATGAAGCTAACAGACTAAACTAGGTAATGATTGTAGACGTCTTTAGTAATCTGTTTTAAAAAATATTTCAGTAATCTTTTTTTTTAAAAGCTAACTTATATGACAGTTTGTAAACTGTAGGAATTTAAATGTATGGGTTTTGAGTTTTTTAAATAAAAGTAACTTTGTTTTAAGGTGGGGATAAACTAAAATCATTAGAATCCTCAGTGTTCAAATTTGTCATAGATGTTCAAGAAAATGTTTGCACTGTGTTTCTCTAATTTTTTTGATGACAAAATTTATGTGAAATACAACTAATGTAACGAAGATATAGCTCAAATAAATAAGATTATAAAAGATTAAAGCTAAATAGTCAGTACATCTGGTATTATCTATTAAAACCGAAAGCCTTTAAATGACTTTAAATATACAGTTTTTATCTGTGGATAATGTTATGGAACTAAGAGATCAATTATAGACAAAATTATAGTAAGGAAAAAAAGCCAATCAGTGAATGTCATGTAATATCTATTTGAGAGTTGATTAGACAAGTCGTAGACTGGCAGTTGCAAAACAGATTGCTCTTGTTAACACACAACCTTACCAGGACATGTTATTTGTATTAGGGCGATTTTATGTTTTCCTTGTGCACTGGTAAAAGCGGCTGTGTGCATCATGCCCAAGATGCCAGTTTGGGGTAGAGGTTTAAAAAACATAAAAATTAAGTCCTTCTTTTTTTTTTTTTTTATTTCTCACCTACCAAAACCCCCCCCCAAAAACAAACCCTCAAGTGAAAACCAAACCAACTTCCAACTTACAGAACATATTTCTGCAGTCTCAGCCTGTGTTGACAATATGTATTTTAAAAAAAGGAGTAGATCCGATTTTGTTAGTGATCATTTATAGTAGACAAAGTGTTTTCTATGACTCCGATGTGAGTTCATTTTGCACTTGGAATGCATTTATTTGGCATACACTGTATCACCTAGGTATTACTAACCTTTGTAGGTTGTTTCTTTTGTAGTCCTCAGTGTTAATTTAATATATTTGACAAGAAATGAAATTTTCTTGTGTGAACCTGATACAAAATTTCCAAAGAAAATCTTGGCAATGTTAGAGTAGGTTGCAATTCTGAATGTAAAAACTTTCTCTCTCATAGACATGCAAACACAAGGTAAAAAAGAAAATTTGTAAATAAGGTAGAAGTTGAACCCTTATCTTTTTTTGGTTTTGTTTGTTTTTTGTATGTGGAAGCGAGTGGAATGCAGAGTTATTCCATCTTTGGAGAGTGTCTTGCACTGTTTTGGCTCTGGGGCTTCCTCCTTGCTGCCTTTGACTTGAGAAACTGTGCAGCTGAAGTAATTAGGCTGCCCCATGTGAGCTGGAAAGAGCCTGAGCATTTGAGGGAATTCTATTTCATGGAACAATCAGCCTAGACACCCTAAAATCTCTCAGTCTAGACATTTCCCCTCCTTTCTATTGCACTAAAAATGAGGACCCTGAAAACTGCAGCTCTGGAAACGTTAAGAGCCTTGGTTTGAAAGATGGTTCCCTACCTGTCCAGGCTCCCTGATGCAGAGCTAGAGCAGCCATGGCTCCTGCGCTCTGCTGCAGGCCTCTGCTATTGCGTTTAGTTATTTAATTTATTTCACAATATGGTACTGATACCTGCTGATCCAGAATGCTCATTTCAGTTAAACTGCATATAGCTGAGGTTCAACAAGATGAAACAGCGCACTTAATTTCATTCAAAACACTTGTCAGTGTTGCAGTCTGCTTCAAAAGGTTGTCGTCGTCTTAACTGGTAAATACACATAACCAAATTGTTCGAAGCCCTCCTCCTTTGAAGAGTCATGCCTGTGCATAGCTTCAGGCAATTAGTAGTCTTGCTGAAATCAATGGAACTGCTCTCTGACTTTTCATCCTGGCTCCACAGAAGATGATTCCAGATTTCCCACTGACTTCAATAAGACCAGGCTGCTCTCAAATTATTTCATGTGCTGCATGCTGGGTAATAACACAAAGGGATGCCAGCCTTGTGAAATTAGATGGGTTTTTTATCACAGAAGTGTGTTTTGGCTTTCTTTTGTTTTCCAGAGATACTGTGATACTGTGTAGCATTCAAATAACCCTATAGAGGGGAAGGACCTGGTGCAATTTCTATCTTTTTGCTTCTATAACTTGTACTGCACCTTGCTTGTTGTTTCTTTTTAACAGTTCTGCTGTTGGTCTTTTGTACAGGGGTTTGTCTTGTGTCTCTCTAGTAAAAGCTGTGTTCCCTACTGAGGGAGATGGCTCTGACATCACATTATGGCCCACCTGACTCATACTTCAAATTCTTCAATACAAAGTCCCTCTCCTTGCTTATACCGTAGTTACTACTTATTGTCCCTTTTTATGCCTTCCTCTTCAGCCAGCCTAGTAGGTGATGCTTTGTCCAAGTTCTTCTAGAGTTGGACTGTGCCTCATTTGTTGAAGTGTCCTTTTTGATTTAATCTCTCCAAATGCTGCATCTGTGCTATCACCTCTGAAATATGCTTTTTACAATATCGACTGTGGATTTCATGTCATATTTAAACCTCCTGAGATTAGGTCTTCGTCCCCTTCCCATAAATGAAATACTGTTTGCAACATAGCTCAGGTGGTACTTATCTTGCAAGTATTCTTCCCAGGAATAAGACTTTTTTTAAGTGCCTGGGGCAAGCCATCCCATTCAGTGCTTTATTGGATTGCTTCAAGTCCTCCATCAGACATACAGCTGTACTGTAACATGTTGATGGCTTATTATTTATGCATAGATATACCATAAAGTATGTTCTGTTTGGACTATCTTCTAGCACTAGTGACCACCTTATCCTCAGCTTTTCATATGGGGAATGTTGCGGAGTTTTGATCAGCTAAGCAGTAGTTTCATCACAAAACTTTGGCTTGCAATTTAGATTCTAATCTGCTTTTGCCCCAAAGGTGAAAACTCAAGTTTTCTCTTCCAAAATTTATGTAGCAAGCTGTACATTTCTACCTGATCATAATCACTGTCTATCTTTGTCACATCTCTATTATTTACTACAAACAAATGCTGGCTATGCCCTAGTGTTGATCTTAATGTTTCTTTCCAGAACATGACAAAATGACTGCATGAGCACTACATTATTTTGACATTTGGGGACAGGAGTCTTATTTATGGTTCTCTTCATCAGATGCTTCGGCTCACTAGCCGACAAGCTTCTATATGTACATATGTACATACTTCAAAAAGTTAATCATGCCTATAAATAATTTCTTTCATATTTCTTAATCAGAATAATTTGATTCTTCCCCCACCCGCCCCTCTGCAAAATCCAAGTAACACTTGTTAACAATTTTGTGAGTACAAATTTACTTTAGAGTTACCTCACTAGGCTGCTGAGTCAGGTAGTTGAAGAGACAGCAGCTACTATCCTCAGTGCAAAGCTTTGTCTGCTTAAAAACGACACTACAAAATTCAGCTGCTTCATTTCAAGTGTAAATCACTAGTTCTTCTGTTACTGGAGAAGTTATGAAATCGGAACATAAATTTATCACATCCTTTTATTGATAGCTGTGGGACATTCTTTTTGCCTTTATGATGTTTTCCATAGCATATGTGGAAAGATCGTAAGACTTATATTTGTAGTTGGTTTGTCTTTTCTTCTGTCCTGAGTGCTGGTAACTTTTAGCTTATGAATTGTCCTATACTAGTGAATGTCATCACCTCAAACTTCTGCCCGGACAGTTAGACCAACCTTGCTGATTAGATGCGTCTTTCAATATTATCTCTGAAAACTTGATGTATCGCAACCCTAAGCACCTGTTTTCCGTTAAGGGTTTTTTAATGTTTCCAGTACTGGTTGGTTGAGTCAAACTTGTTTGGTCCTTGGTTTCAGTTATAAAAGTAAATACATAAGTAGTATTTTTTTACCTCTTTATCTCACTTTATTCAAAACTGCCATCAAACTTGTATTGGTTGTTCTAATGTCCAAGCATCTTTTACATAGAGAATTTCTGGTTGATTTCTAATTAATTTTAACACCCCCCCCCCCCAAATCTCCTTCCCCATCGTTTTCTTATCTCTTTGTTTTGTTTGCTTTTTGCCATTCCCCTTACAGCTTGGATGAAAACTTAATTCTGCACCTGTCATGACATACTTTGCTCTAAAAACTCCACAGCCCTCCACAGTACTCTGCTTGAGTTTTCCAGGTTTTCTTTGGCTTTTCTTGTCCTGCTAAACACATTTGGTAATGCTCGCTGATCTGATGGAAGATGTCATGCTTCGTGTATCTTTTGGGGGTGGAAACATGAAAAGGCTATTTGCTTAGTGTCAAATAATCTTTTGAACAAGACATATGTTCCCAGGCAGTAATGCTGTAAGTGCAGCTAGTGTTCTGACCCTGTGCATACAGGTCTATTTCCAGGTGCCTCTTTATTTACATTTTCTGTAGTGAGTAAGAAGCTATAAGGATTTTGCAGGATTAGGACTGACTCTAATTAGAGTTCTTGTTTAGGTACGAATAGAAATATTCAATACAAGGGAGGGAGGAGACAAATTAATAGAAAATTCTAAACCAAATGCACTTAGTTCTTCCTTTTTCATTTATGTCCATATAATTAGTGATGCATAAACATTATGGTAATAGGTATATTAAAATGTTGTAAATAGACACAAACATCCTTTAATTATAAATTAAAAAATTACATATTTCTTTTCACAAATTAACATGAAGATTTAGAGGCCTTATTGTTGCCTATTCCTTGTGTAACAGGTGCTGTTCTATGCTTCTAGTGGAAATTCTTCCCCAGAAGACAAGACGTCCTCACACTGAATCTTAATTTGGGTTTGGCAGGATGCTACAATACCTTAAACAGTACCTGAAGTCTTTAAATCCTGTAGAGGTATGCATACATCCGACATATATACACCATTTGATTTCAATCTATTGACTCTGGGGAAATGTGCTGCAGATTTATTACTTTCACCTAGAGGCTTCTCTATCACGAAGTGGTCTGTGGGTCAGAATTGGTACAAAATTATTTTAGCAAATCAAAAGTTTGTGGTCTTAATTAGGAGGCTGGAAACCAGATTATGAAGAGAAAATTTAAGTAGCAAAATTATCAATATTTAACAAAAAAAATTTTCTTGGCTGTTCCGGTATGTCTCATCCAATGTTATTGAGACATGTCCTAAACAAATATTTTTAAACTTAGGGATGTCTACTGCCCTTCAATACTGAGTCCTAAAGTTTTGTTGGGCAACTGTTAAGCAGCTCCCTCTTAGCCTCAGCCATGAGGTTCTCTCATGGATTCTAGGTTCTCTCACCAACGTCTTTTCCAAGAGGGATTTATGGGTCCCTTAATTTCAAGCCTGGCATCTGTAGTGTTGCTAGGAATGCAGTTCTGATGGGGTGGTTGGTTTTTGTTGTGGTTTTTTTTTTTTTTTGGTTGGTTTATTTTCCCTCGCCAGCAATGGTACAGATACAGAGGTAGTAGTTGAACCATTCGCCACTAATAGACATAGAGAATTCAAGGCTTATCTGGGAGATGTTACTTTGTTAGAATAATTTTAATACAGAAATGCCATATGCATATGGTTTACACACCACGGATAATAAAACTGATAAAAACCACAGCTTTTCCAAGCCACGAATTTTCAGCATGGTCTTAGCTCAAAATGCACCACTTTGAAATTTATTCCAAGGAGCTGATTGTTGCAGATGGTCATAGTGGGCAGCAATAACATATCTAGATTTTTAAAGTGTCTTTCCATGATGACAAACATTAACAAGCAAATTAATCCATGGCTTAATTGTAAGAGGTTACCCAAATCGCAAGCCTTCAGAGCTGTCTTTCCAAGCACAGCCTGCTACAGAACAATTATTTTGGCCAGCACACAGGAGGAATGGGAGGATTCATCTTATTTGTGATGCTGGGATCAGCCTGTGGTGATCCTACAACCCTTGCTTAATTAATCCTATTTTGGCTTTAGACTTGTATCTCTGTTTGGCACAGCAAATACAGCTGTGCTGTGAATATTACTGGAAGCAGACGTAACTATGTGCTATATACTCAAAAGGTTTTCATGCTGAATATTTATTCTTTTGACTCATTTCACAGTTAATATGTGCAGACACTTGTGGCAGGCTGCTACTTGCTGACTGATTGGCACAATTAATTTCCATGTTCCAGTTGAGCTACAATCATGAAATACAGTTTGCTCATTCATTATGGACTGTTGCATATAAAAGGGGAAAAAAATAATCTCTCACTTGAAAACTGACCTTTCCATCAGAGACTGTCAGTCCTCCAGCTGAGGTTTTAAAATATTCAGGTGCCCTTCTACATGTTAGTTGGGTAGCAATTTTGAGAAACAGATCCATATCCTCAGTGGGGACTAAGTAGTACACAGCACAATTCAGATTAATGAATTTGGAGAACCAGTGTTGTTAAATATAGAGAATTCCAGTCTGTGTTCTACTTTTTTGGTTTTGTGCCATACCCTGTAGAGCAATGTCAAAAACATTTCTTAGGTGCTACGTCATGACTCTAAACAGAGCTTATTACTTCAAACACAATCTTCTCAGCTAATGCAGCTGACTTCTAGACATACTGATTCATTTACCTTCAACTTAGAACATAGACAGGGCTTATTGTGTTTCTCCTCATATCATCTTCATTGTTTCCGGTTTTCACAAAGGAATAGTAATGCCATTTTACAACTACAGGAGTCATGTTTGTACTGGTGCTTCTTGCATAGTGAAAAGAAGAATAAAATACTGTAAGACTGTAAATATGCTGTTTGCTTACTGCTTCTGAAATCAAGCTTCTCTTGAGTTTAGGAGAGGATGAAGTAGAGGGCAATTGCATGAAAGTCAAGTAACTATCAAATAATAATTTATAAGTTACCTGCTCTGAACTTTTGAAATGTTGATATCATTAACTGTTTTTCTTTTGCTGTATTTTTTAATAAGGCCTCACTGCACCAGTGTTGTTCTGGGCCAGACAATGCAGCACAAGAATAAAAATCCTTTCTAATTGACTCTGCGAAGTATGATTTAACCATAGTATTATTTACTCCAGGAAAGTGTGCCTACTCCTACTCACAGAAACAGTCTCAAAACTGTAACAGCTGCAGAAACAAAAAGTTCTAAATGCTGCCTTAGACACTGAAACTGATTTTTACATGCATGATTTTGGTCATAGACTTAGTATATATGCTGAGAAATTTTCCTTCTAGATCACTGGAAAGATTTAATTCTTTTATTACTTAATAAAAAACCCAATTCTTGAATGTTTTAATCTAAATTTCTCCCAATTAATATAATTACACAGAAAATGTAGTATAGGTAGCACCACGCTTGCTCACTCCCTCACAGTGGGACGGGAGAAAGAATTGGAAGAGTAAAAGTGAGGAAACTCATGGGTTGAGATAAAGACAGTTTAATAGGGAAAGCAAAATGCTTTTGCACACGCAAAACGTGCACACAAGCAAAACAAAACATGGAATTCATTCACCACTGCCCATGGGCAGGCAGGTGTTCAGCCATCTCCAGGGAAGCAGGGCTCCAGCATGCGGAATGGTTTCTTGGGAATACACACACCATAACTCCGAACATCCCTCCACACCTTCCTTCTTCTTCCTCCCAGCTTTATATACTGGGCATGACGCCATACGGTATGGAATATCCCCTTGGCCAGCCTGGGTCAGCTGTCCTGGCCGTGTCCCCTCCCAGCTCCCCGTGCACCCCCAGCCTGCTCGCTGGCAGCCCAGCACCAGAAGCTGGGCTGTCCTTGACCGCTTAGCAATAACTCAAAACATCAACACCTTATCAACATTTTCTTATCCCAAATCCAAAATGTAGTCTCACACTGGCTTCCGTGAAGACAATTAACTCCATTCTGGCTGAAACCAGGACATATAGTTACACAAATAATGTAATATGTTATGTAAACAAAAATGATACCCATCACGTGGAACCTAATGAAGATCAAGCAAAGCATAGGCCCACATGTCTTTGTTTAAACAAAAATGTAATCTTAGCATACAACAAGAGAAATCTCTGCATTGCAACAGAACACACAGGAATGATTAAGCCAGAGTTAAACAAGGAGTTACTGTACTGTATAAAGCATGTATTGTGCTGCAGACCTTTAGGATAGAAATAAAAATCTTAATAAGTCGATAATGAGGTGCAGGCAGCCATTCAGATTTAAAACAGAACAAGTGTTTACAGGAAATTTTGTACCTAATGGGAAATACTATAGAACAAATAATAATTAAAAATATGTAATATCAAATAAATAGTATTCTCTTCTCTCTTGTTCAGTGGGACGTGTGTAAGATGGTGACTCAGACATTCTGATACAGGTAAAAGTATGAGATTATTTCACTCAATAAGTTAACAATCTTAATGGGTAACAATTACACTGAAGTAGATGTAACCTATGTCCCTATGAAAACCTCATAACTTTTTTTTCTTAGAATTTTATTCTTACTTCATAATTGTATATTCTGGGGATATAGCTACTATTTTACTTTTTATTTTATTGTTATTACTGTTAGCGATTTTTTTTTTTCAGAGGAGGTAATGTAGATTTGGAAATTCTTGGATTTGAAACAGTCTTTTCAGTTCTCCTCTTCCCCAGAATATACATCAGTTTCAAGGCAGCATGACACCAGTTTTACCTACTTGTGGTGTTCTCTGGCTCCCCTAGCAATTTCAGATCTTTGCAAATGAGTTATTCCTCCTACATCTAGCTGGGCTATGGGTTGGAGTTGCAATTCTTATAAGTCATTAGGGATGACAGTAGTATCTATTTGTTGTTAAGACTAGCACCTAAAAGAAGAAAGTAAATCTGGCCGAGAAACAAGTAATAATAAAAAATTATTTGAAAGAAATCAAATAAGGGATGGATTGGATATGGTCTGAGGTGGGGTAACAATGTGGGAAAATTTTAACGTAGTTCTTTGCAGCCTTTTTCTCCTACTGCTCATCTTAATCAACTAGTAATTCTCCTTACACCTCTTAGTGCTAGGACTCTTAATGTGAGGGTGCATTTTCCATCAGTTGTTTGCATAGTAGCTCACAAAAGAGGCATGTCTTCTCTATTGAAAAAATGATGTATTAGACTGCAAAATGATCAAGGGGAAGAAAGGCTAAAGATGCATTAGAAATGGACTGAAAGATAAGCTTAAGGGTTAATGAGAAGCATGAAGTATAGGTTCCCACCTCTTGACAGTTTTCTCCAGAGAAAACTGAAAGCAAGAGCTCATGCAGTTCTAGAAACTATTGTTAAAGTTAGTGAAATGGGAAAGTGTATTATCTGGTGACCCAACATCCTTCACTTGTTGCAAAATCATGTTAAGGGAATCTATGAAAGGCACCAAAAGCACTGAGGTCATGTTTTCCTTAAAGGGTCTTTCATGTAGGAAAGATCCACCGCAGATGTTTTATACTCAGTACTGGTGAGTTTTTCCAATGTCTGTGAGCAACAGATAGCAGAGCCAATAATTACAAGGTAATCCACAGATCCAAAGAGAAGCGCAGGACATGCTGAAGGCTAATTGATCAGATCTCAATGATGTCATGTAATTAACAGAGTAAATTTAAATATTTAAAACTGTATGTGATCTTAATAATTATGAAAACTTATGAATGTGTTATGGAAAAGAGCAAGTGGAGATTGTTCCTTTAAAAGCTTCTGCCATGAATGAATTGGAATTTACTTTTTTGGCGTCTTACATTGTGTGTTGTCAGTCAACTAGAAACTAGACAGTGGATTAAGAAATTCTTTACCATGTTGCCAGAGGTTATGAATGGTTTCTGACTATATTATACACAAGATTCATTAAGTGTTACAACTGACAATAATGTGATAATCCGTATTATGTAAGAGCTCCTAAAATTCAGTTTTGGAGGATATATCAGCACTAATTTACTAAACTAGCTTTCACCTTAAAGCACTAGTCTGAGCCAAGGTCATCTCAGATCTTGACAAAAGTGCACACTGAATCAATTTTTGGTAGCTTCTTATGGAGTAGTGATGGTATGTCCCTGTTCCTTGTAAGCGTGTTTCAGTCTGCTAGGCAGAGTCAGTAGAGATGCCAAAAATGGTTCAACCTAGGAAGATCAAAATATATCTGTTATTCTAAGAACAAGTGCTCATTTCAGGGTTCAAATAGCCTAGAAGACAAATACTTGCCTTTTCCTTTTAGATAAGCATAGCTATGAGTAATGATGCACTGACTATATTTAACAGAAATAAATCTTCATGGTACAAAAGAATTATTTAAGAAATTGTATAAAGTATTATTCAGAGTTTTGACTCACTACAATTATTTCCCTTTTCCTTGTGACTGCAGTGGATACAATACATTTTATGGAAACAACTTTCAGACTGGCTATGGTCTTCAATTTCTAAATTTTTTCTGTTGGTTTCCTTGCAGTCCCATTCCTTGAGTTTTCTCTAATTTTCAAAGTGATGGTTAAACTTTTTCCATCTAATGCTCATTAATGCAAATAATATTTGGACTTGCTAAAAATATGTCTTCTCATTTCCTGCTTTCATCTCTGAATTTTCATTTATCGTGTTCCCAGCTTTTTTCAAATTACATGTATTAATTTCCTGCATACTACCTTCACTTTCCTTAACATAGCTCTTTACTTTTCCCTGTCCTTTATTTTCTTTTCCTATATTCTTATTCCAGTTTTATTTGGCAATACTGTTTTCCTGCATAACTTAAGTTACTGTAAAGACCAAAAATCCTCAAAATACTTGTGACATTTTGAAATATCTTTAGCAACAGTGAGTCTTACATGAATTTGGACTCTGCACATACACTGATTAAACATGTAACTTATCTGATACAAACTGAGGTAATGAGCCACATTTCTGAATGTTAGTATGAGATTTTTCATTTGAACTGACCAAAAAACATAAATGCAACTGCAAAATTTGCAGCTAGTTTGATAGCAACTCCCCCCAAAACAGAAATAGTTTTTCAAAATTTTTGTCAAGCTTGCTCTTATAGTAAAAGAAGAAACTTGAAGGCCATCACCCTATAATGATCGAACAAATGTGTCTTTGTGGTCTCTCAAAGCCATTTTTACTAACACAAAGTGATCTCCAGTGGGAAGGCTATTTGAAAACATTTACTGTATCATAAAAAAATGGCATCCCTTTCCTTGTCTTTTTGATTTGTGACTTTTGATGAGACTTTGAAGTTTGTCTTGTCCCACTTATGGCTGGAATCTATTGGAAGACTTCTCTTGGAAATAAAATCCATTTTGCAGTTCTGTGGTATTAGAATTGCAGTGCAGGAGTTAAGAAAACCCAACCAACAAACAGAATCCCAAAAACTCCACCTAAAAACCCTCACCAAACAACAAGAATGAAAAAGACATTTTGTTTTTTCCTTGTTTTTGTAAATTCAGTGAAATTCTTTCAGTTCATAACTACTGTAGGAATAAAAATATGGTGATTTTATAGTTGGGGTGCAGGCCTTCGCATATGGTATATTACATGTACTTGGACGTTTCTGTTGGAAATCTACAATCCCTTGGCACTATAATAGGTTTGGACCAAGTCACTTTTTATTTAAATTGAAGATTTAACATTATCTTGATGTATTTTTAGGGTTTGTGTTTTACTGATTAGAGACAGTTAAGAGGTTAGTCATTATTTATTTGCTGTGCCATATTGGGCTACAGCAAATAAACTTTTTGGACAGTCCTCGCTTTCATTCTTCCAGACTAATGACATGATTAAAAAGAAAAATTACTGTGTTTACTTTTGCTTTCAAAGGCTGTGCTGTGTAGTACAGTGCTAATGTCAGGTATTGCTCAAATACACAAAACTGACATTGCAGAGACCAAGATAATCTTTTTTGCAAACAGTATTATGTGTTTGGTAGGCTTCTGGTATTTTTTAATCATAGAAATTAGACCGTCTGGTAATATTTTAAGTTTTTAGATACTTCCTGACCCATAGATTCTTTTGTATCCTGAGAAATGTGGTGATTTTTGGATGGTTTTGGTGCTTTTTTGACTGAGGGGAGACGTGTATTGTTTTCCCCTTTTTCTGGCTTATATGATAATCTTTGATGGGAACTAGGCAATAAAGGAATTGAGCAGAGATAAAATATGTAATTACTAAAGCAAACCAGCAAGCAGTATGTAACAAAGATAGTAACAAATTGACCTAGAGTTGGAAAGCTTCCTTTTGCTCTTTATTAAACTTAGAGTACACTGTAATCCTTTTTTCATCTTTCTAGTTGCAAAAAAAATTGAGGATTTATAAAAGAGCATATTTTGGTAACATGATATGCAATGAACTGGATAGTTATGTGCTCTACCTGATATTGCTGAACACTGTAGATGCCACTCAAAGGGGCAAATTTCTGTCCTCCTCAAAGTTGTAGCAAATGAACCTGGGGAGACATTTACCTGTAAGGTTTCGCAGTGTTTGCTTGCCTAAAACTTTAAATCCAGTTTAAATACTTTAATTGAATAAACAAGAACTGACATGGGGCTAATGGGGGCCTGTTCCTTTTGTTCTCGAGAGAGGAGTTAATCCTTGGCATGAATAAGACCCAGAGTTTTGCAACTGTTATGAAACTCTATTCTGAAAGCATTATGTAGCTCAACCAAAAAGTTCCTATTTGATTTATACATCTGCAGTTCTGCAAAAATAAAAAAATCTATGGCTAAGTCCAAATGTGTTTCCTAGTATACTCCACCTCTTCACTTTAAAAAGAATATTTGAAAGGCAATTAGAAAGAACACATCCAAATGCAATACCCGTAAACTGTTCCTTCTCTGGGTTTTTTAATAAGCATTTTTTTTCTCAGTCTTTCTAAATCGTACTTCAGGAGAATACGAGGGGTATTTTGCCCAGCTTCCATTAAAATTGGCTGTCTTCTGCGCATTTATCTTTATGGTATAGGGCGTTTGCCTGTGAGATTTGACAGTGCTGCTTGTTAACTTGATACTAATTGCATTTTGAACAGAATAAACACTAGGTTGAAAACTGAGTTGTATATTATCCCAGGAGATGTATTTATCATTAAGTTAACAGGGAACACTGTCAGAATTTCATTGTAAAAGGACCCTAGGAAATTCTGCAAATTGATCAGTAGCCACAGCAGCTTTCTATGAAAGTTCATCAAAGCTTTTTTTGTGTTGCTTTTATTGTTTTAGTAACTTAAAAATAGCAGGTGAAGAAAGAGTACAGAGTAGGTGTATGAAATTGCATTGATAGAGTTGACCTAAAAAGAATACATTTAATAGAAAACAGAAGAAAAAAAAGGTGTGGAAAAAAAGGAAGAACAACATGGGTCAAGCATTGGAGAATGGAACCTTTTCAAAAGCTCTCTGAAAATACAAATTAATTATATCAATTAATCAATACTCATTAACCCTTTCAAAGTAATCTGATAGATTTTGTGGGATAATTGCCTGTAAAAGCCATGTGGAGTTTTATCAAAAGTTTCATATTTATCTATGCACCTATTAATTCTCTTCTCTGTCATAATTCATACCTATTTTCCTGGTGGATAACCAATTTACTATTCTATAGCCCCTTGGGTTTTTTTTCAACTGAGTCTTTTATTCCTCTTGCCACAGTGCTTGATTTGAGCAATAGTTTATATGCCACAGTTGGTAACTCAGAAACTTCATACTAGACTTCCTTCACTCTTGAACAAATTGCCTGGTCCTGACAATTGTTACTGTTCAATTTACTAATTTGCACTAAAACCTCTTCTATTGATGCTTTTTTAAAAAATAGTTTCTCCATCTCATCCCTTTTGAAGAAGGGAACCTTCACGACCTTCTCCATAGCGAACACTGATGAAAGGATTCGCTTATCTTTTCCGCAGTGGTCTCACCTTTCTTTAGTGCTCCTTTTGTACTTTGATAATCTAGTGGCCCTGCTGACTCTACAGTCGTCCTACTTCTGAGTTTGAAAATATTTTTATTATTATCTTTTATGCCTTCTGCAAGTTTCATCTTCAAGTTTTACCTGGCTTACTTTACTTAGTTTTAAATTTAACTTGCTAGTTTGTTTTGTTGTAAACAATTTTTTTCTAATGATATTCTCTGGCTGAATGTTTGCAATGTTTGTTTTATCCTTATTCCCAGTTTGTCTGCAGATGGTATTACATAATGTTTCTACAGTTATCTTCTTTCTAATGCAAATGATCATTGTAAAAACTAAAGAATTTAACAGTATAAAATGGAAACAATCACAGTAACTGAAGGTGAAAATGTTTTAGCACAAGTATATCTTGCTGACACATAAAAGTACACAACTTTCTTGTAATATTTTCATTATGTAACTAAGCTAAATTGATTCTAAATTGATGCTATGAAAAACCAATTTACCTCATCCTTTTATTTCCCCTTTCTTATAGCAAGATGTAACAGTTTTATCTGGGAGGAAAATACCATTGCTACTATCATTTATTTGTTTAGATTTATGACTATGCAAAGGCAAGTGCCTATCATATGCTCTAGGCATCACTGTAAAATTACTTTTCAGGAAATTAAAAAAAAATCAGCAGTTTCTCCAAATCTACAGCAAATCAAAACCAGTGAAGACTGTGTTGTTTGTCAGTAGTTGTTCACAATGATGCATCTGTTTGCAGGATCAGGGGTGTAAATTACATGTTTTAGAGCATTCCTTTCTCTAAAAAGGAGCTTCTTTTATTTTGGTCTATTTCTTAATCAGAATAGAATTTCAAAGTAACCTTGATACTTACAATTTTTTGAAAACTCTCTTACTCTCAGTCACTGAAATTATTTATAAACCTGTAACACTTCAATCTACCAGACATCTGCTGGAAGTATAACACGCCAGAGAGGAAACAATCTGGGAGGTTCCTGGAGTGTGTGGAGGATAACTTCCTGACACAGCTGGTGAGTGAGCCCACCAGGGGAGGTGCCTTGCTGGACCTGCTGTTTACAAACGGAGAAGGACTGGTGAGAGATGTGGTGGTCGGAGGCCATCTTGGGCTTAGCGACCATGACATGATAGAATTCTCAGTTGTGAGCAAAGTAAGGAGAGGGGTCAGCAAAACTGCTACCATGGACTTCTGGAGGGCAGACTTTGGCCTGTTCAGGTCACTGGTTGAGAGAGTCCCTTGGGAGACAGTCCTGAAGGACAAAGGTGTCCAGGAAGGCTGGACAGCCTTCAAGAAGGAAATCTTAAAGGCGCAGGAGCAGGCGGTCCCCATGTGCTGCAAGACGAGCTGGCGGGCCTGGCTGAACACAGAGATTTTGCTGGGACTCAGGGAAAAGAGGAGAGTCGATCACCTCTGGAAGAAGGGGCAGGCAACTCATGAAGAGTACAAGGATTACGTTAGGTCAAGCAGAGACAAAATTAGAAAGGCAAAAGCCCAGCTAGAGCTCAAGATGGCCACAGTCATAAAGGATAATAAAAAATGCTTCTACAAATCTATTAACAACAAAAAGAGAGGCAAGGAGAATCTCCATCCCTTACTGGATATGGTGGGGAACATTGTCTCCAAGGACGAGGAAAAGGCTGAGGTACTTAATGCCGTTTATTGCCCCCGCTCTTTATTCCTCTTTGCCTTTGCCTCAGTCTTTAATAGTCAGGCCAGTTATACCCAGGGTATTCAGCCTGCTGTGCTGGATGACAGGGATAAGCCCCCCATATCCCAGGAGGAAGCAGTTAACAACCTGCTAAGCCACCTGGCCACTCACAAGTCTATGGGACCTGATGGAATCCACCCAAGAGTGCTGAGGGAGCTGGAGGAGGAGCTTACACTCTCCACCACTCATCAGCAGCCCTGTTAACAGAGGAGATCGCAGATGACTAGAGTCTTGCCAATGTGACGCCCACCTACAAGAAAGGCCAGAAGGAGGATCCTGGGAACTACAGGCCTGTCAGCCTGACCTCTGTACCGGAGAATATCATGGGGCAGTTCATCTTGAGGGTGCTCACAGGGCAT